>NC_056732.1:887669631-887774631 GCF_019279795.1 Protopterus annectens
CATGATGAATTTTAAAAGTATTTCTGGTTTAATATTCAATGAAGAAAAACTAAAATACTACCTATATATACACGAAAAATATTCTCATTAGTGATTTTACTAAATATATACCCAATTCAGGTCAGATAACTTATTTAGGTATAATACTATCTAAAGATATTAAATCTATTATATATAATAATTATAATACCTGTTTTCTTAATATACAAAACCTTTTAATACCTGGAATAATATGTTTTTTACTATGGAGGAGAGACTTACAATTATTAAAATGATAATATTCCCCAAGATTTTATACTTAATACAATCAATAATACTTCCACCTACAAAAATAATTATCAAGAAACTGAATACACTAATGTTAAATTTCCTATGGGCACCTAATAGACCTAGGATTGCATTAAAGAAACATACTAATAGCTGGTCTCAAGGGGGTATTTCTTTTCCAGACTTTAATTTATATACTAGCTCTTCTATTGTAAAAGTTATTACTTTATTAATAGATCAGTCATATGTCACAAAATGGAAAGATTATTGTTAGCTAATTAGTATACACTTGATGAAAATCTCCTTAACACATAAAAATATGATTGTAAATAACTCCATGTTATGGTTACTAAAGGAATTTTGTACTTCACCTATTACACCTAAACATATGGCTTGTTACCCATTAAATATTATTATTAGTTATCGTAACTTTATATTCATGCACCCTAAGTATAGGGAATGGAATTTTATTGTATTTCCTATAATGTATACTCAGGGTATGCTTTTGTCATCTACTTCTGAAGGAACTCATTTAGCTATAGATAATGATCTAAAGTACTGGTATCAGTTGATATCTGATAATAAAGTTAAAATCTAGATTTCTTAAAACAAGAATTTGATCTAAGAGAAACTTGCTGGTTAGAGGTTCAGACCTTTAGACAACATCTCATTAATAAAATAGATTTAATGTCTATAACTGTTAAAGAATCTATTCCAACACTGATTGATTACTTGATATTAAATTTACAACATAAAGTTTCTGATAAAGGTAAACTTTCATACATACATAAAGTTATCAGACAAGAAACTTTTACAGTGTAGATTCATACTGGAATTATTTCACTTCTATTAATGGGGACCCATCAAATCAACAAGATAAACAATATATATTGAATCTGCTTATAGAACTACGTCTTCCATTGTCTGGAGACTTTATACATGGACATTTTACATAGATCTTTTATACACCTTTGATGATGAATAAAATAAATAATAAAGATAATCTATGTAAGAGATGTAATGTAGAAATTAATGCTGACTGGGCTCATATGTTTTATGACTGTATAAAATTGAAAGAATACTGGAAGTCAATTAATGAATTTTGCAGGCTCTTTTACAGATAATTTCATTATTTCTAAATCTCTTATATTATTCAACACACCTGTACCTCAAAGTGTTAAAAGGTTAAGCTTCCCTTGTTATGGTCTATTCTAGCAGTGGCTAGGAAAATAATAACTAGAAATTGGATTTCAGATACACCTCCTTCGTTCAATGAATTTAAAAATGTTATGAATATAGTGTGCCATATGGAAATAAACACAATTAGGACTAGAACAAATAGAAAACATCTTATTTTATTGTATGGGATAATTTACAAAATTTGTTAAAAAATTTTAATTTCAATAGCATGGTATTTTAGTTTAATTAATTGATCTGATTGTAGTGGATGTCTTTGTAAATACTTTAGTTGTTTTGTTGAATATTATAATAATACCTATTTTTAATTACTTGTATAAAATTGTTATGATATTTCTCTTATATGTTAAAACAATAAACCTGTTTTGAAAAAAAAAAAAAAAAAAAAAAAAGAAATGCACACTCACCCACACAAGAATATCATAATGAGGCACACGCACACACCAGGATCATTATAGAGCATGTGTTTGGGATGCTCAAGTCGCAGTTCCACTGCCGTGACATATCTGGTGGAGCCTTGTAGTACTCTCCAGCCACATAGGTTCATAGGTCCATAAGTGTGTACTATACTAATGGCCCTAGAGCCTTTACAAGCCTAGCCCATAGGATTACCATGGTATCGTGCCAATCAACCTTAGATCCCAGTGCCTCTGTCAAGTAGAGCCACTGGAGTGATTCCCACGGTGAATTTTCTATTTCCTATCCACTCATCAAGATTTCTCTTGAAGAGGGTCAGTGAGGTACTCCACTTGACATATATGTGAAGTCTACTCCATAGCATGGGCAGTCTCTAGGTTATGAACCTGTCCCTCCAGCTTGGTCTGTTGATTGTAGTAATGAGGTTGAGGTCCCTGGACTGTGTAGTGTGGAGGGATTAGGATTTCTTTAGATGTAGCATTTATAACAGAGCTAGGTCAGATATTGCTTTGTAAGTCAAGAAGAGATTGCCTCTAAGTAGGTGATATGAGACAGAGAATACTTGGTGTTTTTTGAGTTTGTCCATATAGGGCAAGTGTTTAAGGCCTATGATCCTCTTTGTGAGGTACTTTTGCAGCCCCTCCAGTTGTTGTAGGTGTCTAGTGAGGTACATGGCAAATGGGGCATTGTACTTGATGATTGGCCTAATGAGAGAAGAGTAGAGGGAGACAATGACCTCTTTCTTCCTGGATGCAAAACCCTTAGTAATGAGATGTGCTACATAGAAGGACTTTCTGACCACAGGGGCAATGTGGTCGTCAAAAGAGAGGTTGCTGTCAACCTGTGTTGTCAGATCACTTATGATGCCTTCTGTGATCAGTGGACTACTATCAATGTGGTAATTAATGAGAACCAGGTTTTTCCCAAACGGGATGATGACACATTTTTTGGCATTGAGCTTAAGGACATGATTCTGACACCAGTCATTGGTCTCAGTGAGGCCTCCCTCTAGGATGTCAACATCACTTGGGGAGTTAATTATGGCTCCCAAATTGCAATCATCTGTGAACTTTGTCAGGAAGTGTCCCTTTGTGTTGGCCTGGACTTCAGAGAAGTAGATACCAAACAGGAGAATACCCAGTACCGAACACTGTGGGACTCCACTTGTGACTGGTCGGCAGTCTGACCTGGAGTCAGCTGCTTTCACACTGTGGGTTTTATCTGTGAGCCAGTTTGCAATCCACTTAGTGATATAGGGGTTGATGCCTAGCTTAGTAAGTTTTCTATGATTCCTGAGTGGGGAATGGTATCAAAGGCCTTGGCCAGATCGAGGTAGGCTGTATGAACTACCTTGCTTTCATCCAAAGCTCTGGTGACTGACTCAAGTTGAACAGGCATAATCTACCCTTCAAACCAAACTGTGTGGGATCCAGAGTTTGGAGATTCCCTATATCCTTGTTTATCATCTCCATGATGATGCGTTCCATAGCTTTGCATATCAGACTTGCCAGGCTAATGGTGCAATAGTTACCAGAGTCTGTAGTCATTCCTCCTTTATGGAGAGAGATGACTGTAGCAGTGTGCCATTCAGTAGGGACAAAGCCTGAGGTGAGACTGTGATTGAACAGACACACAGGTGAGGTGCCAGTTCACTCTGTAGCTCATGTAGAACCCAGCCAGGGATATTGTCAGGTCCCATAGAAACTGCATTATTGGCCTTGGACAGTTTTAACTTGTGTAGAAGTAATACTGGGTGCCTGGCAATCTACTGGTATTGTGATTGGTCCTGTGGTTGAGGAGAGAGGGGTAAAGTTGGCACTGAATCTGTCGGCCAGTATATTGGCAATATCTGTTGGCTCGGTATAGGAGGTGACATTGTGCAACAGCTCCGAGCAAATCTGTATATTGCCGTGGAGATTCTTCACATAACTATAGAAGGCCTTGTGGTTGTCTTTACCATCTGCTGCAATTCTGTTTTCATAGTTAGCTTTAGAGGATTAGGTGAGAGTTAGGGGACATGTGCATACATGGTCATAGTATGAGCCATGCTACACAATATGATCCTGCGGAAACAGCTTCAGCAGAAACAGCACAGGGAATGGCCACACAGCCCACCACCATTGACAACGTCCGCACAGGCACAGGGGCTTACAGGAGGAGGCCCCTGAGCCTGCTCCTGTAGGTAGATGAAGGCATGCCCAATATGCTCGGGACTTGGTAAAGAGGCAATGTATAGCGCATGCACTGACATAGGGATCCCAGTGACTGACACCTCTCTCTGACTTGCACACACAGTAAACTGGATGACACACACATCACATTACTTGTAACTTACCATGTATAGGCAGTGTACTGTATGCATCCAACATAGGCGGCCCTCAAGCACTGTCCTCATAACTGCCACAAGCACAAAGTAAGTCAGTCTTCTTAACAATAACTGAATGGAATAGTATGTTCTGCTAGCATATATATGGTAATGCTGCATGCATGCAAGGGAATGAGGTGGCCTACTGGGAGAGCAGCACACAACAGACAGCTATGTGGACCACCAGTAAATGCCTGGCCAAAACTGGCCTCCACACACTATGCACTAGTACCCAAGGTGCCAAATCCCACTGCAGTATAGGTGTGGTCACAAATAAGATGTGGGGTCATAGATCACAGGCATGGATGTCAGGGATGGGGTCCCATAACCATCCCTCACACCCACACAGCAAGTCAGCTGTAGAAAACCACAAACAAAAAGTCTGGTAAAGGCATACAAATGGCGGCAATGTTGAATTAACCCCTACAGACTCACAAAGTGATAGCACAACAGGACCCACAGTTGCAGTAAGGCTATGAAGGGTAAGAGGTCTGAAACTCAAATCTATGCCATTACAATCTGACATGGGCTCCTTACTGTTATGCTTCCAGTCCTTCCAAGACAGGACACAATAGTATAGTAAATGGAACCAAAATGTAAAGCAAATACCAGCACAGTCTGTGCAAATATGTACAGTGGACAGGTGTGTGTCCCCATATACCCACACAAATGCAGTAGCATATATGTTTGCATGGACATAGCAGCATAGCACACATTGGCAGGGCTGTACCAATGCACATGAAAACATGTCTGTCCACAGAATGCAAAGGTCAACGATCTATGTGTATGTGTGGATGATACTGTCTGGATCTGGCCTGCATGTTCTCCTGGCAGACGTTTTGTACTGCCCTGGGTACAGCGCTGCCTTTGACAGGGCCATGTTCAGATAACTGCAGTGCCAACGGTTATAGATGTCAGTGACACCCACTGCTCTGCCACTGACATAACTGAACATCACAGAGCTATGTAGAATATGCTACACATATTACTGACATCTTGAAGGATGTGTAGCAGAGGTGTCAAGGCTTTTGTGAACATAAGTGCTGTGTGATACTGTCGCCAGTGGCCATTCTCAATAATCCTTTTTCTTATTTTTGCTTTTACAAATAATGGACATGCTTGCACAGTTGAATGCACTCTGTACCCACACACATAACTCCCAACCTCTGACAGCAAGATGTTTGGACAAGGGCAGAAAGAAAAGTGGAACAAAGGCTCAATGATAGGCATGTGTTGTAAATATCACCCTTACATACTGCCAAAGTAGGTGAGGTGAGGGCTTTGCATTTGTGGGAATTGTCTGAAGGTTATGTATTTGGAAATAGTAATGTCTGTATTATTTTGTAGCATCACACTTTAATTATATGTAACAAACTTGCCATAAAAACACAAGTTTATGTAGAAAGGATGAATCATCTAGCCAAACACCTGGACAACCTGCAAAAAATGTACAGGTCAGAGGTATGCACACACAAGGATATGACATCTCAAGTTAGAAAGATACCACAGAAGCAGGAGATCCCCAGCCAGTATCTCACCAGGTTGCTGGACTGTTCACACAGCTGTGTGTCATTACTACACTGGCTGTAGCCGCACCTCACAAATGGCCATGCTGGGTAAGAATTTACATAGCTGCTCTTATAATATTAGTTTATGCATCATACAAGTAGTATTTCTCTGATAAAGCACTGTGATGATCTGATGATGTCTGGCACTAGGTAATGACACAATACATTACAGTTTCAGACTACAGATATGTCAGAAAATGTCTGCTATACAAAACAAGTACCCTGAGGAAAGTCCTGTCTACACCTGAGAGGTATCAGCAAGCAAATATGAAAACTCCACAGTGTTGTATTAAACTTTTAATAAAAAATCAAAGCTTTCAGACAATAAGTCCTTCTTCAGTGTTAAAAAATTATAAAAAAACCCACAGTGTTGTATTAACCTTTTAATACAAATGCAAAGCTTTCAGACTATAAGTCCTTCTTCAGTGTAAAAGATTTTAACACTGAAGAAGGACTTATTGTATGAAAGCTTTAATTTTTTATTAAAAGTTTAATACAACACTGTGGAGTTTTCTTATTTGCTTTCTGATTGGACATTTGTTTGTTGACTCCACTTTATCTTTTGGCTCACCTTTTTGTTTTTTTGATTTACTCCTGAGAGGTATGCCTGTAGCACACAAAAGCCTGGACTGGAGTACACCTATCTCTGGAATGGAATCCCACCGTAACTATAGAAGGACAAAGTGGGCATGCTCCTACACTTTGAGAATCACAGGTCATTTCGGAACCCACATCGGAATATATGACTGTATTGTGTATATATGTCCATGCATACAGACAGCTATGTACAGCTCAACTGTCCCTACACACACACACATCAGACATGATTACCTTCAGCTAGTTGTAGGTGGCCCATATGTGATATATCTGCATCTGTTGTATGAGATACACACACACATATATATGGGCAACAGATAACATATGTCAAGTATACACACACACATAGATGTGGGGAACTGAGAGACAGGCAGTGATACAGAGAGAGACACAGGGGGACACAGAAAGAGTGAGTCACACACACGGATACCCTGAATGACATACTGTGATGTCCTGCTGTGTACAGTGACATACCAGTTGTAAACAGTCACACATGCCAGCATAAAAGGTAAGCCCCATTGTGTAACAGTACTGAGGTTGAGTTTATAATATCACATCACCTGCCTTTGTATATGTGTCTCCATAGGTCCAAATATTAGGAGACTCTTACCACTCAGTACTCTTCACATTGCCCTACTTCACAAGATCTGCTGCTTTCATTCATCTTAGAAGTACCATTGGACACTGATCACCCCTATAAGCTCTGTTGTGCATGTGTTAACTGTGTAGCACTAATAGGGAGGGGTTCTAATCTCAATACTGACAACTGTGTGTATGTGTGTGTGTGTGCATGTGTGCATGTGTGTGTGTGTGTGTGTGTGCGTGTGTGTGTGTGTGTGTGTGTGTGTGTGTTTGTGTGTGTGTGTGTGTGTCTGCGTGTGAGACAGTTGTGTATGTGAGAGTAGCCGTGTGTTTGTTTGTAGGTGAAATGGTTTTAGGCCTTCCCACCCACAGCACTTCCAAGTGCCCCACTTTATCAGTCCTGCTGATATAACTCCCCTTATTGGCACCTTTAGCCAGTTATCGGCCAGTAAGCTCTGTAGCATGTGCGATAACTATGTAACACAATAATACAAAACACTAGATTCACATAGGTTCTAATCTCTGACCTGGCAGATGAGTGTGTGTATGTATGTTTGTAAGAAGAAGCATTTTGATAAGTCTCCAACCCACTGCCTTACTTTATCACTCCTGCTGATGTCATTCCCCTTATCAGCACCTTTTGCCAGTTGTCAACTCAGTAAGCTCTGTAGCGTGTGTGCTAACTGTGTAACACAATCGTGCAAATCACTAGCTAGACAGGGATTCTAATCTCAGATCAAGCAAATGAGTGTGTGTTTGCATATGTTGGTAAGAAAAAGTATTTTAATAAGTCTCCCAGCCATTGCCCTACTTTATCAGTCCTGCTGATCTCATTCCCTTTATCAGCACCTTTGGCAAGTTGTCAGCCCACTAACCTCCATAGTGTGTATGATAACTGCATAACACAATAGTAAAAATCACTAGTTAGACAGGGGTCTTAATCTCAGATCTGACAAATGAGTGTGTGAGTAGGTTAGTAAGAAGAAGAAGAAGCATTTTGATAAGTCTCCCACTCACTGTCCTACTTCATCAGTCCTACTGATGTCATTCTCCTTATCAGTACCTTTGGAAAGTTGTCAACCCACTAAGCTCTGCAGCACATGTGAAAACTGTGTAACAGTATAGTATAAATAACTAGATAGATAGGGATTCTACTCTCAGATCTGCTCAATGTGTGTGTGAAAATGTGTATGTTTGTAGGAAGAAGTATTTTGATAAGGTTACCACCCACTGGCATACATTAACAGTCCTGATGATGTCATTCCCCTTATCAGCACCTGTGGGCAGTTGTCAGACCAGTAAGCTCTATAGCACATGTGATAACTGTGTAACACTATAATATAAATAATTAGATAGACAGGGGTTCTATTCTCAGATCTGGCAAATGTGTATGTGGGTGTATAAATATGTGTATAACTGTGTATGTTTGTAGGAAAAAGCATTTTGACAAGTTACAACCCGCTGGCCTACTGTATCAGTCATGTTGATGTCACTCCCCTCATAGGTTCATAGGTATGTACTAGCCTAATGGCCCTGGAGCTGTTACAAGCCTAGCCCATAGAAGTTCCCTGCCATTGTGCCACCCAACATTAGTTCATAGTGACCCCATCAAGTAGAGCCACTAGAGTGATCCCTAGGATGAACATTCTATTACTCATCCACTTGTCAAGATATTTCTGAAACAGGTTCATCTAGGTGCTTTGCTAGACATGTATGGGAAGTCTATTCCAGGGCATGTGCAGTTTCTGGGTGAGGAACCTGTCCCTCCAGCATGTTGTGTTGATTCTGGCAATGAGGTTGAGGTCCCTGCAGTGTGTGGTGCAGAGAGATTAGGATGTCTTTAGATGTAGCATTTGTAAAAGAACTGGGGCAGACATCACTTTGTAAGTCAAGCAGAGATCGCCTCTAAGTAAGTGATATCAGACTGAGAATAACTGGAGTCTCTTGAGTTTGCCTGTGTAGGGCATGCGTTTAATGCCTAGGATCCTCATTGTGAGGTACTTCTGTGGCCTCTCCAACTGTTGTAGGTGTCTATTGAGGTTCATGTCAAATGGGACATTATATGTGTTGATTAGTGTAATGAGGGAAGAGTACTCAGAGGTGATGACCTTCTTTTTCCTGGATGTAAAACCCTTGGTAATGAGATGTTCCACATAGAAGGAGTTTCTGACCACAGTGGCAATGTGGTGGCTAAAGGAGAAGTTGCTGTCAACCTGTGTCTCCAGATCTCTTATAAAGCCTACAGTGCTTAGTGTACTCCCATCTATGTGGTACTTAGTGGGAACTGAGATTTTACCAAAGGGGCTGATGATCCATTTTGTTGTGTTAAGCTTCAGGCCATGGTTTCCGCATCAGTCAGTGGTCTCAGTGATGCCTTTCTGTGGGATGTCTGCATCACTTGTGGAGCTGATGCTGGCTACCAGCTTGCAGTTGTCCGTAAACTTGGTCAGCCAGAGTTCTTTTGTGTTGGCCTGGACTCCTGAGAAGTACATGCTGAACAGGAGAGTACACAGGACTGATCCCTGTGGAATCCACTCATGACTGGCTGACAGTCTGGCTTGAATCTCTCTACTTTCACACCATGTGTTCTATCTGTGAACAAATTTGCACCCCCCCAGTGATATAGGGGTTGATGCCTAGTTTAGTGGGTTCATCCATAACTCCTGACTGAGGAATGGTATCAAGAGCCTTGGCTAGATTGATGTAGGCTGTATGCAGTGCCTTACTGTCATACACAGCTCTGGTGACTGACTCAAAGAAGTCAACCAGGTTGAGCAGGCATGATCTGCCTTTCACAAAGTCAAACTGTGTGGGGTCCAGAGTTAGCAGATTACCTATATACTTATTGACAAGGTAACTGATGATGCACTCCATAGCTGCACATATCAGACTCATCAGGCAAATGGAGTGATAATTCCCAGGGTCTGTAGTTGCCAAACCTTTATGGAGAGGGATGACTGTAGCAGTGCACAATTTGGGAAGGACCAAGCCTGAGCTGAGGCTGTGACTGAACAAGGCACACAAATGTGGTGCCAGGTATCTTTATAGTTCATGTAGAACACAGGCAGGGATACTGCAGGGTGCCATGGAAGCTGTATGCCTGCCCATGGGCATTGCAGGCGTAACCTGGGGGGTAATAATCCTAGGTGCCTGGCATTCTTATGGCATTCTGATTGTTCCCTTATGGGGGGAGGGAGCAGTAAAGCTGGCACTGAATGTGTTAGCAAGAATGGCAATATCTTTTGGTTCAGTATAGGTGGTAGCATTGTGCAGTAACTCAGAGCACTTATGGGTATTGTCATGGAGGTTCTTGATATAACTATCAAAGGATTTATGGTTGTTGTCAGTGTCTGCTGCAATTCTGCCATCATAAGTAGCTTTAAGATGATTTCATAAGGGATCTCAAGTTGTTGTTGAGGCTAATAAGGGAGTATTACTACTCTTGGGACTCCATCTTTTTCTGCAACAGATTCTTCCTTTTGTTTTACAGGTTATTAATGGCAGGGGACCACCAGACTGGGTCCAGTGTTTGGACGAGAGTGTCATGGTTCTGTTGGAAATGGCTAATTCCATACATTGATGTACATGTTCATACAGTCCACTTGTGCATGACTCATCAGTCATTCAGGTATTTTCCATTGGCATAGGTACTGTGAAGTTAGCCACCTCTGTCCTTATGAGTCCAAAGTCAGCTTTGGAGAGTTTTTTCAAGGTGGTTACCTTTACAGAGGGTGTGTGTGAGATGTGGATTTCCATGGTGATTACTCTATGTTGGATCTGACCAGGTAGTGATTGACTACTGTTGTCAAGCAACAGTCCCATATGTTAGTAATCAACACAGGTCGAGGATGTTGTTTCCTCTACTTGGTGTCAGAATGAGCCTGTCCAGGGCATTGAAACTGATGAATTCCAGGAAGCATTGGGTCAGTGTATTGGTGCGTTAGTATCTTACCCAGTTGATGGAGGGGTTGTTGAACTCTCCTAGTATGAGAGTGTTGGTTTGGACTTTGATAGTTTCCAGGGTGTTGAGGAATGTGGATTGAGAGTCTAGGGACATGGATGTGGACTTATAGCAGGCTATGACCTGGATTGCACCATTATGCAATGTCAGTTGTACCTGAAGTATCTTAGAGGAATTATGCTGGGATACTAACCTGGATGTGTGCATATCTGTTATTAATATGGAGACACCGCCACCTTTGTAGCTGTGGTCCATGTTTTGGGGTTGACAGGTGTGGAACGAGTTACAGGCTGGTAGTGCAGGGGTGTTGTCTGCTGCTGTAAACCAGGTCTCCGTTACAGCACAAATGTAAATGTTCTCTATTTTGAGGAGTGCTTGAAAAGTGGCTGCATTTCGAGTTGTAGATGTCTAGTGCTCTGCAGCATGACCCTCAGATTGCATATATGTATAGCTGTTAAGGTGGTAATTTGATTTGGAACACTGCCTAAAAAGGCACTATAGTGGTGGGAAGACACTTAGCCAGTACTCGAAACCCAAAGGTGACAGATGCAGGCCATCTCTGTCAGGCCATTGCAGTCTATCAGTCATGTCATCCCAAGCAGACAGATACAGTATCCCTTGATAGTGACAGCAGACACTTAAGTCAATTGCTGAAGTCAATCATTTGCTGTTTGTACTGTGGTATCATTCTGGCTGACAGTAGTATACTGTTCAGGGCTACTGTCATACCTGCCTGGCTCACTTAATCTGAGAGCTCCACCATGTCTCATTTCATATAATCCATGGAGGTACATCTCAGGTCATTTACACACACATGGACAATGACAGAGTGATACTTGTAGTTGTTGTGGAGTGACCTAACTGGGTGTGTTATGTGTTGGATTATGGCACCTAGTAAACATCTGACTGTTAACTCCTCCATGTTGAACCTATTGAGTGGAACATCTGTGTGCCTCGCTATTGGGTCACCTATGATTACTTTATCAGGCAAGGTGTTTGGCCTCTGGGGCTTAGGTCGAGGGGCACACTGTGTAGGTGAGATATGTGTCCTGTGGTTTGTGCTGTGTTGTGGTGGTTGAGTGGGTGTCTGTCTTGGTGGTCTCTGGTGTTTGGGTAAATGTCCTTTGAGTGCCTTTGTGAAGGTGAGTGTCTGGTTATTGTTTGTATGTCACAGCTGTGATAGTGGGTGTCATGGAGAGGTATGTGTTCCATGTGGTTTGTTGCAGGTGTTGACCCTCCTCCTCTTGACCAGCTAGTCCAGTCTTCGCCGTAAAGTGCATATCTTCCAGTTCAGTGATATAGGGGTATCTCTCACAAGTCTGAGTGTTGGAAGTTTACAGGAAAGGGTTGTCTGTGTACATGAGGCAGTTGCAACAGTGCCTTTAAATGTACAGGTGCATGAAATTAATGGGAAAATGCATAGAGAACTGCACTTTAATTATGCCGGGGGGGGTGGTCATAAATGCTAAGTACTAGAGCTAATTCCATGAGGAACAACTACTTCTGATGGCTATCAGGTGTGCTAGAATAATTGATAAAAAACTGTTGAAGTGCAAAGCTATTAGGCTATTTGAAGTGCAGGAGAGAAAGAACTATTAAGATCTAAGGGGAAAACTGAAGGCAGACTTTCTTGCACTTGTAACGGTTTACTTTAGCTGTGCAGTTATCAGCATCTTTGGCCAATTGGCAGCCCAGTAAACTCTGTAGCACATGCAATAACTGTATACCACTATGGTACAAATAACTAGATAGGCAGAGATTATAATCTCAAGAGTGGCAAGTATGTGTTTTTGTGGGAATCATATACTGCGTGTTATACCATTTTGAGTTGTGCAACTCCATGTAATCTTCCCATCACCCAACTTTACTAGGCCTGCTGATGTCATTCACCTTAGAAGCACCTTGGAACTAGATGAAAATATGTAAACTCTGTGGCATGTCTGATAACTGCATAACATTGTAGTAGAAATAACTAAATAGGTAGTGGTTTTAATCTCCCTACTGGCAACTGTTTGTGTGAGAATCATATACTGTGTGTTTTATACCATTTTGAGTTGTGTACCACCCTGTAAACTTCCCATCACCCTACTTTGCTAAGCGTGCTGATGTCATTCACCTTAGAAGTGTCTTGGGACTAAGTGAAAATATGTAATCTTGGTGGCATAACTGATAACTACGTAACACTATAGCGGAAATAACTAGATAGGTAGGGATTTGAAAATCATTACTGTTACGTTTGTGTGTGTGTGTGTGTGTGTGTGTGTGTGTGTGTGTGTGTGTGTGTGTGTGTGTGTGCACGTGTGTGTGTGTGTGTGTGTGTGTGTGTGTGTATGTGTGTGTGTGTGTGTATGTGTGTGTGTGTGTCTTTAATGAAGATCATATGTTATTTGGCTCATACCATTTTGATTTGTGTACCATCCATACCTGTTTACCACCTCCCGATGGCATTACTTTATGCAGCAAGATAATGGCTTCTGCCTCACATGCAGCATGTTAAACCATTGTGCACACCATACCAATCCTCTGTACAAATATCTAGGGAATATCCAGATGTTTGCAACCTATATGTGGTCTGTCTCCCTTAAGTAGGGTTACCACCTTTTCAAATGCTCAAAGTGGGACATTTTTTGTAGAAATGTGAGATTTTGCAGTACAAAACATACCCACCACCAGTGCAGAGGACAAAACTTCACATTTTTTCCAAAATAAAAGCTTCTTATTGTAGCATTCAAGTTGCTTATGCTATTTCTTATAATATTTAGATGTTTCAGATACAAAATAACTGTTTTATGCAACTATTAAAGAAAACTTAGGAAATATTTGTTGTCTTAACATCTCAGGACATTTGCCATTTTCTAGTTTTTTTCGCAGGGCGCAACTGCCCAAAGAGGGACTATCCCTCGCAAAGTGGAACAGGTGGTAACCCTACCCTTAACAATGCCCACGTATGTGATATTATTGCCAAATTGGCCACAGTTAATGTAGTTATGCACATGCCAGCATCAGTCATCATACCTGACTAAAACATTGTGTTGATACAACATTTGCTACACTATAACTTTTCCAGGCTTGTAAGAGAAGTACATGACTCCACATCCTATTTCTGGTGGGTTATCTCACCATCCTTGAAGGCATTCAGAACATAATGTGTTGTAAGAGGTAGTGTGTTATGTCTCATGCATATAAACTATGTGGGGCATGTCATGTGCATGTAGTAGTACAGTACATCAAGGTAGATATATAGGTTTACTAATCTGTCTATTTCCAACTGTGTTAATGTTACTGTGTGCACATCCCCTGTGTTAGTCCTTACTGTGTGTATGCAAAGGATATACCATTTTGTCTCCCTGTTCCACCCGGTGAACTCAGGAATACATACCACAAACCTTTCATAGACAGTATCATGCATGCGCTTGTCAGCTACATCAGGGTTTAATATATGGGAAAGAAATGACAGGGCCAACAGGCATTGACAGGTGAATCCCTTGCAGTTAATGTAATAGCTACTCTTGTGAAGGACCTGCTGACAGTACCGCAGTAACCTGTTCTGTATTTGTGAGCCTGTGGTACTACACAACAGAGAGCTGACATGTCTGGAGGCTACCTGTCTGTGACAAGGGGTATGTATAGAAGGTCACACTGTCTGACAACTGTGTCCCTCGCACAGTGCTGCATGCATACACACCTGGTACATGTACAAATAAAGCAGTACCTTCCCTGTGACATGGCCAGTGTATTCCCACTCTGCCATACTCCCTCTTGGGAATGTCTGCAGGGCCACAGCCTGCAGACACACAGACACCTGGAACACAAATGGAATACAGCATGTCAGACTACATTCAGTCAGTGGTACTAACAGGAATAATGCATACTGGCTAATAAGGTGCATATACATGTAAGTATACACATAACAAATGTTAGCAGGCAGCACCTTATATAGTATTACATAGCTACACTGTTCTATATTCACCCTGTGCATCAGAACCATATTAGCATGTATCTGCATTGATGGTATGGATGACAGGGATGTGGTATAGGTATCATCATATGCACGGGGTATGGTGTGGGTTTTCCAGAGGCCTAGCCTGGGGCATATGGTTGACATCATATGTGTGTGTTTGGAGGGGTATCCAATAGCTGGGCTGTGCAAAGGTGCTGTGTGTGTCTGGAGGTGACCTGCCTGCAGATGTGTGTGTGTGTGTGTGTGTGTGTGTGTGTGTGTGTGTGTGTGTGTGTGTGTGTGTGTGCGTGTGTGTGTGCGTGTGTGTGCGTGTGTGTGTGTGTGTGTGTGTGTGTGTGTGTGTGTGTGTGTGTGTGTGTGTATGTACTGAATTCTATGTACTGAATAAACCAGACATTATGGCAGGGAGAGTCTCATACAGGTTGTATGTAAATAAAAAGCTAACATCCTGGCAATAAAGGTCTAACTCCAGGACTGCTTGTGTTTACTCTGGTATCATATGGTAATGTAGTGTCGCATTCTCTTAATGGTACTGTTGTATTAAGCACTGTTACCCACACTGTACTAGATAAATAAAATGTGTAGGAATGTTTGTATATGTCTGTTGTAATCACAAGGTCATATTGTACAAATGAGAGAGACTTAGCCAGAAAACAGTGAAAAAATACACAATATAATCCAAATAGCACACTCAACAGAGATGTAAACTGTTGCTTTTTCAGCACACACAGCCATGGTTTGAACCCTGGGAGTGATAGTAAGTTGTATGCAGAATCATACCCCTATACTGTACAGATATTGTCAGAATGTTCAGATAATTGGCTTAGTTTTCCTGCCTGTCACCCTGTCTCCTGGCAAATCAGTGGGTTGATCCCAGAAGTTTAGACAGCAAATAATGACATACAACTGATTGTCAGACATCATAACCATCAGAAATATATCTATAAGAACAAACCTGTTACTCTAGCAACTCACCAAAATGTTATGAGAGTAATATGCAAAGTATGTCCCATCTCTACCCCCATGTTGTGAAGCTACGACCAGAGTGTGTGCAGTAATAGAGGGAGACATATGTGCATAATAATGTCATATCTGGTAATATGTGTGGCAACATTCAGGTAGTGTCAACAAACATTCCCTCCACAGGTCTGTCAGATAAGAAAACTGTGCCTGGAAATAAAAGACTGAAATCCTGGACTGGTACTGTTTAGTCTGGTATTGTCTGGCATTGTTAGTGTTGCAGTTTCTCTGAATCATAAGGTAGTACTCATCACTGTCATCCACACTGTGCTACATAATAAAACTGTCTAGGAATCTCTGTATAAGAGTGTTGTAATTACAAGGTCAGATTGTAAAACCACAGGAGACTTATAAACAGAAATCAAAGAAAAGATACACAGCACTATCCAAATAGCACACTCAACTGTAGTGTGCACTGTTTTATTTTTAGCAGACACAGCCATGGTTCAAATCCTGGGAGTGGTAGTAAGCTGTATGCAGAATCATACCCCTCAACTGTACAGATTTGCTAAGAATGTCCAGATAATTGGCCCATATCCACTGCCTGTTACCTTGTCCCCCTAGCAAATCAGTGTCATGACCTCTGACATTTAGACAACATTTAATGACATATAACTGACTGCCAGACCTCTAAATATTCAAAAAATGTATATGAAAACAAAGCTGTCATTATAGCAACTCACCAAAGATTTATGAGGGCAATTGTCAAAATATGTCCCAGTTTCACCTGCATGTTGTCAAGACTTGCCTAGAGTGTGTGCAATAAGAGATTGAGAGGTATGTGCATAACATCAACCTGGAATCTGGGAATATGCATAGAAACAGTCAGGTAGTGTTAACAATACCTACACAGGTATACCAAGCAAGAGGTGTATACTGCAGGTAAAATAGAGATCACATATATAGTTGTCTACAAACATACCACTGACCAAACTAAGGCCATAGGGTAGTGTAATAATACATATAAGGTACAGATTACAGCAGTGACTAAAAAAGTATTGAGAACTACAGGGATATACAAGTTGTTAATTGACACCCCCACACCATATCTGCAACAATAATCTAAATACACAACTCAATGGGTATGTGTACAATTAAATCTACTGTTGGAACATATGTCTTATTGTTTGATAAATATTGAAATTTGTTTCTATGCATGCGCCATGTTGAAATACTCCCAGACTGGCGGCATGCTGCCATCAATGTATCTGCATGCTGTTGTAATGGTCACTGTGGTTCCATATATGCATGTGTTCTATTTGCTATGCAACTGTTCCATATCTGTTGTTTCGAGTTAATGGGAACATCTATGCATGCTGTTATACCTAATCCTGGAATGTGTTGACTATTACTAACCCACATATGTTTTAAAACTGAAACACCATAGCATGTTTGGGAAGGCCATTCCCAGCGGACCCACCACCCCCACCTCATCTGGCCATAGCACTGGGCACCAGCATATCTGGGGCCCACCTCGGGACCTCCTCAGCCACTGGCCCTGCACCACCTTCAGGCTGAACTGCCTCAGGGGATGGGGCTCGCCCCCCCCCGGGAGCGGGTGCGGACAACAAACCCATCATCAGTTCTGGTGTGTAGCAAGCTCTGCAGGGATGTTGGATATCAGCTATGCCAGCTTGAGGGCCACATGGTGCATCTAGAGGGTCAGCCTGCCCCTCCTACCCAGTCCACAGCACAGCCACCTTTGGGGCCATAAAGATGCAGTGGTGACTGCCCATGGGTAGGGACCTCAGTCCCACTGTTTCCAGTTGGGGTCTTATGGGCTTCCAACTTCCAAACACCCCTCCCCATCTAAGGTGTTTACCCTCACTTGTGTCATAAACTGCCCCTGTATGCTGTCTTGTCTGTTTTGTTTCTCATCCTACCAACTACCTCCCCAAATATACCTACTAACCCTCCCCAACATCTCACTTTCACCTATATGACCAAAGGCACCGTTAATGGGGGTGAGGGGGCCCAGTCTAAGTACCTCTTGCAATTATTGATATCATTCCCCTCTCCCACAGCCAAACAGATCATCCTTGCAACACAATACCAACATCTGCAAGTCCCATACCCAGGACCCTACACAACATAACCAGAAGAAGTTAACAGGAATCTATCTCACCTGTATAATGTCAGGATGGTATCAATAGGATATCATGCAGAACAGTCTGTCTACCATAGGGAATGTACAATGTGGAAGCAGTAAAGATTCCAATGATACATACACACACACAGATATATGTGGATACATATATATATATATATATATATATATATATATATATATATATATATATACACATAAACACTTTATAATCTCAAAATACTGAAATGTCGAATTTCAGTATCTCAAGACTATAAAGTCAAAGTTTGAAAATAGAGAAAGTGCATAATCATGAATTTGAATATCTCAAATTCACGGTTATGGCTTTACATCACGTAATGTCAGGGATTGTATGTGGATGGTGTGTGGTGCCGTGTGTGGATTTAGGTGTTATGTCAGGTAAGTGAGTGTTTTGTAAGGGTTTTGGGTGGAAGTTTGAGTGTATGTGACTGTGCTCATATATGTGATGTGTGAGTGAGTGACTGCAGAATGTGTGTGTGTGTGTGTGTGTGTGTGTGTGTGTTTTTGCTTTTGTTTACTGTTTGTGCAATCTCGGAGTTAGTATATACATATATATATATATATATATATATATATATATATATATATATATATATATATATATATATATATATATATATATATAAAGTAGGGGGTGCAGGGGGTCTTGCCCCCTTGCTTATTTACTTTCTAGGCTTGTGGATGTGTGTTGTTTTGTTTGTTTATGTTGTGATGTGGGTGTTGCAGTATATGTGTGGTCTGGTGTGTGCTGTGTTTTAGGTGTTTTGAATTTCGCAGTTTTGGGCCTTGCGATTTTGGTGTTTTAATGTTGTGTGGATTCGATTGCATGGGCTCAAAAAATGGAAATTCGAGATTTCAGTATTTCGAAATTATGAAGTAAATCCGTATATACACATACACACACAAATACATATATTACTATGTATAGATATGTATAGGAAGATACATATTTAGAGAGTGCACAGCATATTGAACAGCCAGTATTCCTACAGTTGCCACCTTTTAAAATGGACAGTGTATGCTTCTCATACAAAAGACAATTATTGCATTAAACATATACCCACAGACAAAAGCACAAATCCATTACCACCGAACACACTTTAACAAAAGTGCTTTCATCGAAAAAGCGCTTTGGTTAAAGTATGTTAAAAAAACACAAAATCTACTTGAATGCAGGGAGGGCAAGCCCTGTTGCTGTGGGGGTCTGTGCTCCCACACACCCCCTACTTTAATATACTCACTCTGAGGTCACACTACAGTGGGGAAAAGGGAATTTTCCCTTATCGCACCATAGTACGAACGGAACAACAAGCATACTTACGCGAAAGTGCTGCTTCAGTGAACAGCACATTTGCACAATTATGCTCACCAAATTGGGATTCGGTGAAAGATGCAGTCAAGTATCTGTCTGGATCCCATATAGATATATATATATATATATATATATATATATATATATATATATATATATATATATATATATATATGTATATATACAACTCATGATATCTATCTATATGTGTATACATATATATATATATATATATATATATATATATATATATATATATATATATATATATATATATATATCTATAGATATATATATATAGATATATATATATATATATATATATAGATATATAGATATATATATATATATAGATATATATAGATATATATACACGTGTATGTCTACATATATACAAACACACACACACACATATTTACATAAATACATGTCCCTAATTGTTGCATGACAGCACTGCACAATATGTGAGAGGGAACATCACACATATCAATACACACACACACACACATATATAGATATATATATATATATATATATATATATATATATATGTACATACAGCAGTAAGTGGGTGCAAAATGGACAGTTATGTCAGGTGTGAACCCCATGTTGTGAACACATTACCCTTGTTTGTGAAGGTGGGATTGGTAATTTGGGGAAGAATAGTAGGTATATTTGGGGAGGTAGGTTGGGTTGGAAGACATACAAGACATGACACAGGGGTGGTATATGATACATATGGTGGGTAAACACCTTGGATGGGGTGTGCTGTCTCAGATGTGGAAGCCCATGAGCCCCCATATGGAAACAATGGGACCAAGGTCCCCACCCATGTGCAGTCACAACTGCATCTTCACGGCCCTGAAGGTGCCTGGGCTGGGGACTGAGCAGGAGGAGCATGCAGACCCTGTGATTGTATACTGACAGCCTCAATGTGCTGTTGCACATCCCCCAAGTCTCTGTGGAGCTCCCTGTGCACCAGACCCTGGACCTGACTTCGGGTGACAGGATCCTGTCTGTGTGTGCTTCTGGGGGGGGGGGGTGGAACATCATCCCCTGAGGTGGTTCCACCTGAAAATAGTGCAGGACCAGTAGATGAGGAAGTCCCAGGGTGGGTCCCAGATGTGATGTAGCCTGGTAACATGGTCAGATGAGGTGGGATAGGTGGTTCTGCTGTCAACTGTTTCCCAAACATGCTAGTTTGTCACTGTTATAGAACATATGTGGGTAGTAATAGTCCACACATTTCGAGATTATGTCTAACAGCATGCATAGATATCTTCATTAACACAAAACAACAGATGGGCAGTAGTCACATAGCAAACAGAACACATGCATATATGGAACCGTAATGGCCCTTACAATGGCATGCAGGTGACATTGTTCATAACAGGCCCCAATGATAGTGTTTCAACATGGAACATTACTTCAAACACATAGCACAAATTGTTTTACAATACGATATATGTCCTAATGGTAGGTCTTCTGTAGACATACCCATTGAGTTGTGTGATCATATTGTTGTTGCAGATATGGTGGGGGGGGCAGAGATGTGTATTAACAACTATGATATCCTTGCATTATAAGGACCTCAGACCTGTTTCCCTCTTTATGTCTTTCAGGCAATATGTTTAGGCAGAGACTGCCTATGTACACAGTGGAGGAGAATGATGTCATCATCACATACCTGGTGAGGCACTACAACACCTTGTTTGGGCGTACAGCCCATGGTCCGCAAGACAGGACCACCCTGTAGAACGATCTTGTCTACAAGGTAATCAATGTCGGCCTGCATAACCGCAGTGATGAGCAGGTCTGACATTGATGCATGAATCTACTCCACCATGCGCATCGGCATGCTGCTCTATTTAGGGGGGGGGCTAGCTTGCAACAGTGGGGGATCATGCCATTCAACCCCTGCAACACACGTTAAGGAGCTCTTTGCCAGCCTTGGGGCACCTGCCCGCTTGCAAACACAACACCCAGGGAACGGCATAGTGGAGGTGGGTGCTACCCACAGAATTGTAGAGAAGCGTGCAGGTAAGGCCACAGGGCACATCAGTAGACCATGGTTGCATATCCATCCACATCTGTAGAGTTAAATCATGCATATGTGAGACAAAATATATATATATATATATATAGTATGTTACTGCATTGCAGTAATAAACAGATGTGCATAATTTGTAGCATTGTGGGTTTGTACTGTTGATGTACTGTAATGCTGCACCCACCCTGTACAAATGCCACAGGTGTGGCAACTGATTTCACATCTCTTACACAATTACGTAGGTATCTCTGGTATACCTCCTGGGCAGCCACCTGTAGCTGGTGAGTATGATGTTTGTTCAGGTTTGCCAATACACCAGTCATGTTATGGCCATGGTATATTCCATGCACACATTTAACACACCTAACCATAATGCATGCTGTACATGTTCACGTATTGTTACTGTTAACTGCACTGCATCACAGTAGTTACCATGGTGGTGTATCTTAAGGGTATGTAAGACTCCTGCAGTATAACTAACAACCTGTCATTGCATGATGTGTGCACAGAGATGAACATAGTGGTGGGACAAATGGCCTACAGTAGGGACATGTCTGAAACATCACCCTTATACAGTGCTTCAACAGTGTATATACCACTATTACAATGGCAACTGTTACAGATCTACACTATGGAATATCACAATACTGCATTCCACAACCCTTATAACCTGCAATGTGGTCCTAACATGAGCAATGAATGTGTAATATGGAATCCTATGTTAGGACAGCAAATATGGGGAATACATACTTTCACAAACACTGGAAGCATATGTGTACATACACTCCAAATAACATATTGTGGAAGCAGCTTTTGAGGTACTGACAGCATGCATTCTTCATGAATATGGACCTTCCAGCAAGTACAGGTCCTCAATGTCACACCAAGAAATGGTCTGCTGTCCAAGATGTTTGGACATCAAATGTGCCCACTTACCTCCAACAGAGGCAGCTGTAGCTTGCACACATCTTACAAGCCATGGAATGGATCTCATACCCAACAGGTAGCACCCAGGAGTTGGACACGTAGCCTTACCTCACTATTGCATATACCATGGCAAACAGTGCAGACAGTCATGTATGTGGTGAGGATGTATGGGACAGGATTAATGCAGAAAATAAACAGATGGCCATCCAAGACAGATGACAACACATGTTGCACACTGGTCATGCCGGCTGCCTAGTAACATGCCACAACACTGAGAGAGTTGCATGAATGTCTAGCAAATACTGGATGTGCAGAACCTGTGTCAGCAATCGCCTGGACTCTGCGTAAGTGTGGCCCGTGGGTTAGGGTAATCAGATGGGACAGTTGTACAACAGGAAACATCAGCCAATGCTCTCTACAGGTAGCATATGCATAACAGCAAAGGTCCCCAAAAGGCATGTGTTGCAATGTGTACTGGTGTACCTAGACAATGCTGGAAACCTACAGACAGTATTAATTAAGATACATGTGCTGCACAAACAACACCTTACCTCACTTCAGGCCCACCATCCCCATCTATACCTTGCTAGTGCTAGTGTATACCAGTATGTTTGCCATTCATTAGCAGGGACTAGGCTGGTACACATAGTGTTCAGTGTTTGGGACACTGCAAAATGACATACATAAGTAGGCCATAGTTGTCAAGCATCTGCAAAAAGGCTGATGGTTGAGAGGGGGTGTCATCATAAAACACATCAGTGCACTGAAGCAGAGATCCAAAGGATGCTGTGAATGGCTGTATCTACACACAGTCAAGGTCAGAAACTGTGACAGACATAACACTGACTCCACAGCAATAGTGACGGCATTGTGTGACCTCCAATGGATGTGCACGTGAGTTGACCTTGCAATCATGAAGAGTTGGGGGATATTTGTAGGGCAGAGTGACCAAATACTGGCAAATGCAGATAGCCCATGCTAGTATACCCCTGCCAAGAACAGTGACTGCTGTAGTACACATAACAGTAGATGCAACAACTATCATGATAAGGGAGTGCACACATATGCACCCACAAATTGTATGCATCTCAGTCAGCATCTGCACAACTCACATTTGTTTGACACTGCATTTGATTGGACAGGTCATATGTCACATATCAGGTTCGTGTAATGTTAACAAATGCAGTAATGTAGCCCCATGGCATATCAAGGAAGAGGATGCCATATCAATAAGGGTGTGTACACTCCCCATTGCCACGGTAAGGTTTGAAGGTTATCAGTGTAATTGTATTTTATTGGCCATACATGCACCGCTGATGATGAGATCTGTAAATCAGCCATCAGGCATTCACAAATGACATCTGTCCACATATGGTCCCAGGTATGTGTTGGACTAACACATAGTGGCTGTGAGCAGCAGAGCAAACATAACTGACACACATATACACATTCAGCAATGTTATGCACACCTGTGAGGTATGGTGCACAGTACATGCCAGGGTGACGAACAGGTGCACAGCAATACTGTGTACATGGGTGCAGTGTGTTCCAGGGGAAGGGGCATCACCTTCTAACACAACCCATGCATCACAGAGCTGTATAATATTGCTAGCAGGGATTGACTATAGCTGCACTGCATGCTGTTGAGTGCCATATGTCATGCATGTTGAATGATGGGTAATGAGAGGTCTGTGTGTAATGTCTTTGTGCAACCTCACCTGTAAGAGTGTGTTGGGGGGAGGTTAATTTGTCTGTAAGTGCTATCTGGTGGAGTGGAGGGAGGTTGATGTATATAGAATGCTTGTGTGTATGCGTGTGTGTTTGTGTGTGTGTCCATGTATGCACATGTGTGAGTGTGGGTTGATCATACCTCTCAACTTCCTTTGAAATCATGCCCATGGACATGGACAGACACATGAGACACCAGGAATACGTTTCTGACATGTAATCTCAGGAAGCTGATAGTATAATAAAGTCTGCAGCATAAAACATGGATTGGGAGGGAAAACCAGACACCAGGGATACTGTTTTAATTGCAATCAGCAGAAAGGTGAAGGAATACCAAAGTATGCAGCACTAAAGATGCATTGGGGAATTACTAGACAACACCAGAAAGTATTTCGAAATATTACTGTAGTCCACATAAAAAGTTAATAAAGCAAAAGATCCTCTACTGAACAATAGTTACATATGACACTCCAGTGCGTGACATTATTGAGTGACTGCAGTAGCCCATAACATATGGGGGCCATGCTCAAGACATCTGGACAAAACCAGGGTGAAGGATGACATCGGGTAGTCTTTGAAAAAACAACTACAATCAAGTTAAAGAGGTAATGGAATAACAGGTCATGTTTTGTGATCAATTGTCTAAGCAATTAAAAGAATGATACATTAATGATTGATATTATTAACTGTAATTATTCAAGACTGATGCAGGATGGGGAACTTAAGAGAAAAAAACTACGGATATTCTGTAAATTCAGGGACAGTTAAGTAGTATGGTGGAATGTCAGGGTGTGTGTGTGTGTGTGTGTGTGTGTGTGTGTGTGTGTGTGTGTGTGTGTGTGTGTGTGTGTGTGTGTGTGTGTGTGTGTGTGTGTGTGTGTACAGTTGAGCAATGATGTACAGGTCTTAAAGTGCATTTCTTGTTTACCCCTCACAGGTGGCGAGGTGGGTCAGGGTACCTCCTGCAGGTAATCTGATGTTGGTGTCCATACATACACTGAAAATGATGATAGGTGTGTTGAGGCACAGGCAGGGTTGTCAGGGACTGAAGATGCACCATTGTTTGACATCCCACTGCTATCCGCCCCATCTCTGCACACGGTCTCAATGCCTATACATACCCCATCACCAGTCACCATAGCTGAGGGACAGTTGGTGGCATGAGACAGGAAACTGTGTAATCTATGGCACATGTGTCTGGACACAGCAGCCATAGCCGGATGTCTGATGGGGTACCACATAGGCAGATGTACAGGGGTGCTCACTGAAGGGGATGTTTGGTCATCATGCTCCTAGCAGAAGTGCCATATCTGGTACCACCAGACGCATGTTTCAGGCTGTCATGGAGGTGTAAACATGTATGGAATGGTACACCAGACAAGGTCTGAAGCTGCAAAAGGCTACTCATTCAGCTGTTACTGACAACATCCGTGATCTTGCAGGTGCCCTCCATTATTTTTCAGAGGTGATGGATAGACCATTTGGTGAGATGGTCGGAATCCTTGATCATGGAATGTCCATGCTCAAGCATATGGTGGGAGTGGTGCAAAGGCCACATGGACGTAGGCCAGCAACACCAACAGCTGGAGGTCAACGTGGACATGCCAGAACACAGAGCCACTCCCATAGTGGCAGTATCAGCCCCAGTACTGTAGGGGGGAGCTGTCTACATCACACCACAGCAGGCCATGTGCACGTGGCCCTGGCCAGTCCCTGGAAGGACCCAGATTCAGAGGACATATGTCATCATCAGGGGAGAGTATCATATTGTGGCTTGTACCTGGTGATGCTTGTGGAACCCCTGGCAGGCACAGTTCTCATGTCCTTGGCTGAAGATGGTCAACTGCACACCATGCCAGGTACGGTCTGCAGCTGTCCAACAAACACCTGTATAGGGTAGCCACATGGAAATACTGTGTGCATGCATACTCACACACGATACAAACACAGCTAGGGCAACCCCATACCTAAACACACCACATCACCATGGCCAAATTAATAATTAGAGCCCCTCACTCACACACATGGTGTCAAACATATGGTTCAGCCTAGGTCTCTGACAAACCAACAACACACCCTGTGCATATGATGATACCTGTGTCACATCTCTGTCATCCATAGCATCGATGTAGGGACAGGCTAATATGGCTCTAATGGGCAGGGTGACTGCACTACAGTGTACCAATGTAATGCTGTGTAACATGTTTTCAGCAGTAATATTTAATGCTTACATGTCAGGAAGTGTAGCTGTCCAGCCATGATTCATTATAGCTGTTATTAACACTGAGTGATTGTGGTCTCCATAATGTATTCTGGTTGTGTTGTAGATGTCCATGTGCCAGCAGGAGGATGGTCTGCTGTTGTATTCTACAAGGGGTATGGCACTGTGCTGACACCTTGGCTATGCCATATCCTGGGTACAGGTGAACACATGTCACAGGTCTGTATAAAAGTTACTGAATGTGCCACATGGCTGATAGGCCTGAGGGTGGTGTATACAGGTGAGTGCATGGTGTCTAATGTCAACAGCCCTTCTGCAGTGGACAATGGTAAGTGTACTGTGGGGCACACACCACATGTTTGTGTATAACACACACAGAAGCTTTGGTTTTGATGCAATACACAGATAATACTGTACACATGGATGTATGTACCTGGGCAAGGAACCCATTTCAGCCTATGTAATTCCAACAAGAAGTATATAGGCACAACAACACATTGGGAAATAAGCAGTTCGCTAGATTAATGTCATTGATGATGGTACTGGCAGGGTATATGTCCCCATACTCCAAGTAGTACAATCTTCAACTCGGTAAACATAGGTGTGCTGGTGTGGGTGGCACAGCCCTACCCTTTGGAGGGTGAGAGGTGCTGTAGAACCACAGACAGTGTGATAGACAACTACTTAACCTGTTAACATAAACTGTACAGTATTATGGCCAACTAAGCGGGGGGATACACTCAACAGTAACTGAAATGATGCTGGCTATGTCCACAAGAGCCACACCCAGCTATATATACCAACCCCAGTATTGCTGTACACCTATACAGTGGGGAAGAATGCATTTACACATCTACCATTAGTTGTGATGGAATGTATTTCCACAGGATGATACCTGTGAAATATTAACATATGTCAGGCAGTTCTCAGACAGATGACTTCCTGGGACATGTATATTCTGCAAATAGAAGTAGATTTTGTTACATACACACACTCTTACTTGGCAACACTGGGACTAGAACCCATACCTAGGTATGTAATGCTACTAGTGTGTGTGGCCTTACTTGCACACACCACACAGCTTTTAGGATGAGGTGCATTCCAGGTTACATGTTATGTGAAGAACATCCCCAGCCCTGTACAGTATGGTAATGGGGGATGTACTGGTTGTTTATGGACAGTACATAGTGTGACATACTGTCATATACACATTGACAAACACATCATAGTCAGACACACATCTGAGAGAGTTGGGCTTATCAGTGCTAACTACCTTGTCAGTGTGTCCATTTTGTTACAGATAAGTTGCACACAGCACATGCATAACTGGGCTGGATAGTGTTATCAGTTACCTGTATGGTTGATGGTGACAGTGGTCCCCATACAGTGGAACATGGGATATGTACCAGGGGTACCATGGTGGATATTGTATGCACTGACACCCATGATAACACTCTGACATACACACCATCACACATTGACCATGACTGCAATACAACCCCTTGTCTATCTCAACAGTGCTACTACAGGGATATGCATCTAATGCACATGCCACAGGGATGGTAGGGTGATGCATTGTCATGGCTCTCCTACAGTCAGAAACATCACTATCCCTAATACTGTGTGGCAAGGCATACTGTATTAGATGAATGTGGCCTCAGAATCCTGTACCCTACAAATATACACACATGCACACATACACACTTGCCAGAACTCAGTGGGTATCCCATGCCTATCAACCCATTTGTACAGCAGTGTTGTGCTGGTACTGCACATCCCAGGTATACCTTAGGGTAAAGAGTGCAACAAAGTACATGTAATGTCTGGTACAGCAGCAGCCACATCTAACAATGGCAATAGGGGTGTGGTGGGTATGACAGGACTCAGGATATTCTCACCTACAGGTCTACAAACACACAGACACTGACATTCTCAGTAAAGCACACATACACATTTGTCAGTACTGGGGTACATTGGTGCAGGTGTTCATAGGTGTGTACCAGGCTATTGTCCATGGAGAGATGGGAAGTGTAGAAAATGTGTGTATAGTGGTATCATGCCACCTGCCATGTGCCAGCTGGCCATCTATCAACAGATACCACAGGGGTGATCCTCAGGGTGAGAGTTACATGCAACAGCCAATCTTCTGGTTGCCTCTTGCAGAGGGCCAGTGAGGTGCTCCAGTCAACATGCATGCAACATGTATTACATAACATGGTCAGTATCTGTCTTGGATACCTGTAACCAACCATGTTCTGTTGACTGTGGTAATGTAGTTGAGGTATCCATGGAATGTGGTGCATACAGGGTGTGGATTCCTAGCTGTGGCATTCATAACAGAGCTGGGAAGACATGTCAGTGTCAGTCAACATAGATTGCCTGTAAGTAGCCAAGATGGATAGCTGACATCTGCACATCTGTACAGAGGGCAGACAGGCATCAGCTAGTCAACTAGTTATGCATTAGGATGAATGTGACAGACAGATGTCTGACATCAATAGGTATGCTATTACTACAAGACAGCAGCCCTCACTGACATGTTCTATACACACAGTAGTCTACAGTTATTTTCCACATGTCAGACCAATATCCAGTAGAAAATATTGAATGAGACACAGTTCACACACCAAGAACACGACAGGGGCATTTGGTTCCAGTACTACATTCTGCATTCTACTCTTACATGGGAAAGCACTGTCAACAGTAGTACCTTAATGATACACTACATGCCATTGCGACTGCATATAACCTGGGATACTACCCATGTATATAACACATTCAAATGGAAAATAATGCTGTACAAGCCATATATACTCAGGTGTCCCAGACAGTAGACTCACACCCCTTGCTACTGTAATGACAGCACATAGACACATGTTATTTACATGGCTTTAAACACACTTATTAAAGATGTCATTATCCTGCTGTTTTATCAGACTGGAATGTGAGTGCTGGTTACCAGGGTTGAGCCATGCTGAGCAGGTTTCAGTATTGCAGCAGTAAAAATGCTAAGCAGATTTGCACACTGCTAAGTGAAGCATATATGGTGTAAGTGCCTGCACGTTTAACCATAAGTTAGCAGTGCTTGCTGTCACGCAGACCCACTTAAAGCTGCTCAAAACCCACTTAACCTCTCTGTATCCAACAGCCCTTGTTCTGCCCAGCAACAAAATAACCAGTCTTTGCAGGGCTTGAACCCAGGACCCTGTACACTTTAGTCACAGAAGTTCACCACTAAGCCATCACAACTGTAAAGACAGTTGTTGTTTTTCTAATATATCTGTGAGTACACATGCTGAATAGTATTGAACGACTGCTATGACTTCTAAAATAGCGTAGTACTTGTTAGCGATATTACCGTTGAATGACGTATGTTGTTATATCTAAATCTACACATAGATAAATACGGTGTGATACATCTGGGAAGGTATATACAACAGTCAAGTTTACACATAACAAGGATATGGATATATATATATATATATATATATATATATATATATATATATATATATATGTATATAAACACATAGATATATTTGTATATGTGCATGCACATATATATTCATATATATATGTATTTATATACATCTCTATATTGCGTTATATATATGGTCATATAAAGATCTCTCTGTATATATATATATATATATATATATATATATATGTGTGTGTGTGTGTATGTGTGTGTGTGTGTGTGTGTGTGTGTGTGTGTGTGTGTGTGTGTGTGTGTGTGTGTGTGTGTGTGTATCATATATAACTATATATATATATATATATATATATATATATATACACACACACATATATATATATATATATATATATATATATATATATATATATATATATGTATAGTTTACTATCACAATGCTGGACGCACTTGCGGCTATGAAGTATTCGAACAACAGATGTTCGAATACTTCATATTTCGGCAGGTGATGTGAGCGAACGTTACCATTGCGAATGGACTGTGCATTCACAATTCTAACGTTCGCTCATGTGAGGGGATCATGGTACAGTGCGGATAGGGAAATACATCCCTTTCCTCACTGTAGTGCGATCTCAGAGTTGGAATTTTAAGTTGGGGGGGTGTGGGGGCACAGCCCCCCACAGAGGGGGGTGCAGGGGTGCGCAGCCCCCCTGCATAACAGTGTGTTTAGGCTAGGTAGGTAGGTAGTTACGGGATGGGTGGGAGTGCTTTGTATTGCCGTAAATGTCGCGAGCGACATTTTCGGCAATACACAGCTGTTTTCGACTTTAGGTTAATTCGGAAATGTTTATTTCCGATGTATAAATTCAAAAATGCAGACATAATTTATTCTGCTTTTCGAATTTATGATAGTAAACCTATATATATATATATATATATATATATATATATATATATATATATATATATATATATATATATATATATATATATACACACACACACACACACACACACACACACACACACATATGTTTCACATATGTTCTGAATATGTAGTGGAATCATACCTCAGCACCAACAGTCTTAGTGCAAGGGGATGTCATGTAAGTATTGCAGGTATAAATGTAAACTGTTGCTACTGTAACAGGGGTTGTCTTAAAAGAAATGTTGTGTGTGGGAAGTCACATCTGATATTGACATGTACACCGTCAGTTACTGACAGACATCCTAAGATCATCATAGTACAATACCACAGATATCACAGTAATGGTCTTGCGGAATATAGCAGAGATTTGACCAATAAATGTGGACAGTCTGACACACTCTGGTCAGTCCAGAGGTATACACAGAACCCTTTAGTGCAAGATGTGTGGACTTAGCCTGACAAAATGGATGTTAACAGCTATGTAAATGGGTATATCACATAAACACTGGAATATATATGCTCACACAGTTTACGCATCCACACATTCCTGTCTTTCCTTGCACATAATTACCAGAGGAGCAGAGGTCACAAGCCCACATACTACCCACTAGTTAGTGACATACATCTGTACAGCATCCCACTGCTTTGTCAGAAATGCACAACAGTTATGCTGGCTAGGCAGCAGTACATCTGGCAAATATCTGGACATAACATCACACTGGGTAAGTACACTGAGCTGCTAGGCATGTCACAAAGCACTGCGCAAACTACAGGAAGACTGCCACAACACTGGTCTACCTGTCTTATGGGGGAATACACATAAACCTGCAAATATAGCAGGCTCTGCAGGCATGTAACAGCATGGAGTAATAGACACCTGTGTGAAAACGCATACCCACAACCAATCTGATTACAGCCACATATGGTAAGCATGCTTAATATTACAGTATATGGACTGTCTGATCAACACCATCCTCATTTGTGCCACTCATACACTAACCCTACATATACTCGGTCAAAACACAGTGTATTCCGATGCCTGACTATGGTATGGGACTTGTGTGGGTTTGGCCCTACAAACATGTATGCCAATACAGTACAATACACTGCAGCAAGCGACATCAGATAAAACAGGACCAAAACCAGTGACATCTACCACAGTCTGTATACAGGCCAAGGTACATATACGCAATACACACTCTGTCGACAATCACCATAAGTACACAGACCTCGCTACTGTACACACTATAACAGAATGTCCAGGTTTTGTCCTCAAATATAACCCCTACTATACATAACATGTCTCGCAATCTGATATCTCACTATCTTGTTATCAGGTATGATGTCAATAAATAATGATGTACTGAACATATACACCTCTTACTGCATGACATATGTACAAAGGTCGACGGAGTTGTGGCTGGAGGCACAAACACAGGGCCAGGATTGACATGTTGCTATGGTAACCTCATACATTTACTGGTGTAACAGAGTTTGTTGTGACATATGTCTTCTGAGGGATATGAAGTCAGTAACTCTCATGGCTGTCACCATGTACTAACTGCAATCCTCAGACTATGCTACTGCATTTCTAAAGATAGGTCATCTGTGAGTAAAACAACACACATAAGATTCCAAACACTGGCCAGTCTGCAGCTAGCCCTACAGGTGGGGCTTTCCTTAACCACAAAACACTGTCATGACAGGTATTAAATCATGTAGACCAACCATATCCACACAAACCCTGTTAAACCAATGTTACTTCAAATGTAGAAGAGCTTTACTAACATTCTGTACTCATGTCTGGAACATCCCACTCCTGTTTGTTGGCCTATCTCCACAGTGTATGTTGTAAGGGGTATGTCCCACTACCCTCTGAGCTGCTGTTTGCCAAACACCGACATGAAGTCCTGCTCACAGTGAATGAAAAGGGCCAACACACACATATGATGTTCCTAGTTATAGGAGTGTGTTTCCATGCAATTGGCTATGGGAAGGTTACCACAGCTGTTCCACATGTAATCAGCTAGTGGGGGACTGCACTTCATGCACAGGTCATCAGCTGATCATGAGCATCACTTACAAAACACAAGCTGCTGCCTAAGAAAAGTAGGTGTACAGACAGAGACAAAGTAAGGAAGGAAGGTGGTAGGATACTAAAATCTAGGCACGTTTCTGTCACACAATTACCAGTATGGGGTTTCAAACCCCTGCCTGACTAAATATTGCTATCACATGTTATGCAGTTATTGTATAGCCACAGAGCTTACATGTTGGTGAGTTGTCCAAATGTATATTTGAAGGTTAGTGACATCAGCAACAGTGATAAAGGAAGGATAAGGTTGGTGTAGTACATGTGCCTGTCCACAAAAGCAGGTGTCAAGGTTGACACAGCCACACTCTCTCAGGGACTCACACACATTATCACAATTGCCAGGGTCAGGATTAGGCTTCTTAAATAATGTGTTTGCTACACTACAGTATTAGTCAGGTATCACATGCAGCACAGAGGTTATCAGGCTGATATATGGGCAAAGGGTATGTCAAGGTGACTGACATCAGAAGGCATCCTTCAGTAGGGCAATGGGAGGTGTAGTGAATGTGAATGGCTTCCATATCATTAATCTCCACACACACACACACACACACACACACACACACACACACACACACACACACACACAGGTTTGCCAGTACTGACATGCATGGGTTAATTGCTTCACAGGTGTGTAGTGGTTGACTGTGCCAGAAGGCTGTACAAGGCTAGGCAAAGTGTAAACCTTGGTATCAGGCAACATGACAATGGTCTGCAGTGTGGCTCAGGGTTGTAGTCTCTGGATTGGCCCACACAGGTGGTTATTGTATTCACCATCCAGTCATCTGGGTTACTATTGTGGGTGGGCAGTCCTGTGCAATGCTTGCCATGTATGTGTTCTATATTCCATAACATGGACAGTGTCTGGGATGTGCACATGTCCCACTTGCATGTTTTGTGACATGTGGAAGTGTACCTGGGGTGTCTGGGGCATGTTGTGTAGACAGATTGTTATCATCTGATGTGGCATTCCTGACATCATGTGGTGAGAACTGGCAATGGAACTCAGGTTGATCCTGCACCTACATTGACAGCATGATACAGGTATTTACTGGTGTTAGTGATATATGTCCGTACAGGGCATGTGTATAAGGCATGGCATTTCCTTTGTGGGTTACATTTGCTGACTCTACAGTTGTTGCAGGCATCCAGTGGGGAACATAGCAAAGGACTACTATATGCAACTGTTTGCCTATTGTAGGGATGGAACAGGGTGCCATGTCCTCTGTAGTCCACTGCAATCACACATGGTTATTATCTGTGGGCAATATGCAGGAAGCTACCAATATAGTGGTTGTTGCCTAGCTAAATGTGTTTGTGTATAAGACATGAGTGGAGAGTGTTCTCTGGGTAATACAAGTGTTGCCTATATTGTTCCCCAATCCATAATGTCATATGTAGGAGTATGGACTGTCTACACCACCCTCTCTGGTGTTTGACATCTGTTGTCCTTGTAAGATGGCCATTGTGACATATAATAGGTCCTCCATATAAGAACTATGCAAACCCCGCCCCACAATGAGTCCTGTTATTACACAATCACAGCTACCTCCACACAGAATACTGATGACAAATACACACTCACAGAGTCTCACAGTTGCCATGTTTGGGATTAGAACTCCTACCTTACTAATACATTCCCCCAAAGGTGTATTTCAAGGTGAATGACGTCATCAGGCTTGCTAAAGTAGGGCAATGGAAATTGCAGTGACAGCGAATGGCCACAAAACATTAATCCCTACACACACAACCTCACAGTTGCCATGTCTGGGATTATAACTCCTACCTAACTAATACATCACACTATAGCATTACGCAGTTATAGCACGTGCCAGGGAGCTTATAGTGCTACTCTTTCAGCAAAGGTGTATTTCAAGGAGAATGACATCAGCAGGCTTGCCAAAGTAGCGCAATCGGGAGTGCAGTGTGTGTGAATGGGCCATAAACCATTCATCTGGAAGTACACACACAACACTCAGTCACACACAGGTTTACATTTAACAGGAATGTGTATACAACTGCTAGATGAATACTGACTTGTACAACTTGTGCAGTCATGTTACACAGTTATCACAGGCACCACAGACACTATTGTGCTGACGGATACCAGAAGTAAATGTCTACAGTGATTGACATTTGCACATCATGTGGTTGTAGGTAATTGGATGTGTGCTGGTTGGGTCAGGCCTCATAGGTTCATAGGTTCATAGCTTAGAACTAGGCTAACTGCCTTTGTGAGCCATTTCAAGCCTAGGCAATTACCCCATGTGAGAATCAAACCCTGCACCTTGCATCTGTAAGGCAAACACCTTAACCATTATGCCAACCTCCCACCCTCATAAAGGGAAGCTCTTTGTCACTTTCTGTCACTCTCTTCCACACATCTATGTATGTGTACGTTTGGCCTATTATAGTGCATTGTCCTTGGATATATGAGTGTATTCCTATCCGATGTGTGTGTAAAGCATGCCTGGTGTGCAATTTGGACTGTGTGCACAAACATCTGTGACTGTCAGATATGTATAGTCCATTGTTGTTGCCAGACATGGGCTTCAAAGTGTGGAAGCATGCCCAGTATGACCTTTCAGTATTTTGTTGTCAGACATGGGCTTCATTTCCCTAAGTGCGGGAGCATGCCAGTATGACCTTCTGTATTGAATATGTGAATCCATTTCAGATAGGTTGTACTCCAGTGCAGGATTTTGTCCTTTACACCTACAGCTAGCAACCTGTTTTTGCAGGATATCTGTAGATCGGTTGACAATATGTGGTCACAATGGGCAAAGGATAGTGGGTTACTGTAAGTAATTGTATCTGTGCTGCTTCTGCTGCATGGTTTGGTGCTAGCAGAGATATTCAGACATATGTACTGTTTTACATTGTGATGTTTTATGTCATCAACTACTGACAGGTATACATATTTGCTTGCAATGATTTCCTGGGAACACAGGATGAATAAAGCTGTGTCCAGTATTGTGGTCTGCAACCTACATATTCTTGCACAATCATGCTATTCTGGAGGGGGAGCTGCAGGCACTTGCTGATGGGTCTGTGTAAATGGTTAAGCACCTTGCTACTGTGGTGGCTGAGGACCTCATGCTTGAACATCTATCGATGTGACAGTATGGCCATATCCTGCTGTGTCCATACCTCACAGCTGTACAGATTCACGCAGGTTACCCAGAGGCAGGTCTCATATTTCTGGTCATTACCCCTTCTCATTGTGATTTATGAGCAGGTTTGTAGCCACCTATTCCTGTTTTTTCAGACAGGGATAGTATGTGCACACAGCTGAGTTTCAGACTTCACACACTCCATGGCATCAATGCTTATACCCTCCCCTCTGTTATTCTATCCTCTACCGAACTTTATGCAAATGTTATCTGATAAGTATCCCTATAGTTATCACTTCATCCCAGCAGTATTTAGGGATTGGTCTACAGTGCATGCAGGGAGACATGGTGGATGTGCTACTGGGATTTGTCAATATGGCCTTTGCATTTGGGTTCTGTGGACTATGTTATACTGTTATTTGGGAGTCCATGAGATAACATACATTGGCAGTAAGGGGGAGACCCAGGCCTTTGACAAAGGAGTGTAGGGCATATAGTAGTGATGCAGGCCATCTGTAGCAGGCCAGTGCATTGTGTCACTCCTACAGTCCAAGGCTGCAAGCCACTATATTCCCCTGGGGTGACAGGGTAAGTGTGCAAGGTGTTAATGTCAATAGTTTCTGTCCTTATTGATTCATTGGTGTGGATGCTGGCAGGGTGCATGAAACACCTCTTCAGCATGCTGCATTCTGTGGCTATTCCCATACAGAGGTGGGGGTCATATTGGACTCATTCCCAACAGCAGGGATAAGACCTGTGAGGTACATGCGGCTGACAGTGGGGTGAGCAGGGTGCATGTGTAAAGCTGCTTGCAGCTGACTCACAGATATACGTGGGGCATTCCAATTATGCTGGCCTGTGCAGGGACATCAGCAGTTTCTCAGTACTTCATACCAGTGCCTTTTGTGGTCTGCCAGTGTTTGGCCAGACAACGTCAGTATTCCATACTACACAGCCTACTAATGTGCTGCTATCCTGCATGTACAATTCCAAAAGTGTGTCCATTTGACAGTAACATTTTATACACTCTCTGTTTAGGGTACTTCCACTTGTGTACTGTTTGTATGTTTGGGTCCACATTCATGCCATGTCCATCTTTCAGATGGTGACAGACATTACATCTGAACAATTAGTCTGGATTGTGTTGGCCACCAGAACACAACCCTCCATGCCTACATGCTGAACAGTTTCATACAATATACAACACACACCAACCTAACACACAGCCCTGCATATTGTACACATGCTACACTCTATCCTGCTACTTTGGCCATCTCAGGTAATCTGTGCTCCACTGTCATTATACCTACACATACATGTTACTACATTTCTACATAGGATTGTGGGTGAGGCACACCTGACACTTGTACACATTTGCTATGACTGTACTGGTATTTCAGGTACTCCATTTTATTCTGTATTCTGACCTATCATGCAGACTAGAGGCATACCACTGTACTACAGTTCTTAGCTTTTATTGACCTACATTTCAGTTTCAGACTAATTACCCTTCAGAACTAACATCCCACTGCCTGACCTGTTGTAGACTGTCTGTGTAGGTCTGAAGGGGGGCTGTTCTCCATAGCCATCAATCAGAGGCCTTGTCACAGCCTTTCTTTGTGTTTGTCTACACCTGTCCTGTCTGGCTGAGACTGCTGTTGGGTATTTGAGGCTCACTGACTTGCATGTATGTGTCCTATGGACACACATTTGGCCCACCACATGTCCTGCGGTGGGTTTTGTCACATTGTCTAGTACTGCCTACTATGTTGACACCAGTACTTGTTAAGGATTCCATGCTGCCGATATAGGCGTCTACTATCTGCTGGCATCCCATTCAGCCACCTAATTCCCTAACATGCTTACATCCATACCATAGATACAGGTAGAATATACTATTCCATTTAGCAACTGATACTGAGCATGACTTACCTTGTGGCTGTGGCAGTATTTAGAATGGTGCTGGAGGGCTGACTATGTTGGATGCACATAGTACACTCTGTATACATGGTTAAGCACAGGTAGTGTCATGTTTGGAATCCCTTTTACTGCATGTGTGAGTCGGAGTGATGTGTCATTCCCTGGGTTCCTATTGTATAAGTGTATGTGCTATGCATTGCCTCTTTGCCAAGGCCTGGGCATACTGGGCATGCCTTCTTCTGCCTACTAAGGCAGGCTGAGGTTGTTCTTCCTCCGAGTCACTCTGTGCCTGTGCAGGCCTTGACAATGCTGGGAGGCTGTGCGGCCCTGCCCCATGCTGTACCTGCTGCAACTGTTTCTGCAGGATCATATTGTGTAGCATGGCACATACAATGACAATTTGGGTACATGTAGCTGGTGAGTCCTGCAAGGCTCCAATGGATATGTCCAGGCACCGTAACCATCCCAAGCACATGATCTATTGTGATTCTGGTCTGTGCGTGTGTCTCATTATGGAGTTCTTGTTCGGGTGTGTGTGCATTTCTGATGAGTGTCATCAGCCATGGCTCTAGTGCATAACCAGCATCCCCCACTAGGTGGCCATATGGGATGTCCCCATTGACAAATCTCTGGTACAGCTGTGTCATATGCCAGATGTGGGGGTAGTGATAGCTTCCAGGGCTGCCAGCACACACATTCATTATAATGCCCTGGGCATCATACACAACCTGGCAGTTGATGGAGAGAAAGTCCTTGTGGTTTATGTAGACTCTACCCCGCTCGCCGGGTGGTGTTTGATGTGTATGTGCATGCAGTCTATAGCACCTACTACATCTGGGTGTTCTGCTATTTGGTGGAAGAGATGCATATTGCTGGTCAACACCTCACGGGTGTTGAGGAAATATATGTGCTCACCAGCATGTGCTGACATGGCATCCAAGAAATGATGGAGTACCCTGGACGCTGATGCCTGTGATATCCCCATGATATTCCCAGTTGGCCTTTGGAAGGTACCTGTGGCTAGTATTCTTAAGCCTACGCATACCTTGGTATCCACTGGGATGGGTTCCCCTCTGTTGGTTCTGTGTGAGGCATGGCCAGCACAGCTCAACAATTTGCTGTAGGAGGTCCCTGTCCACCCTATAGCACTCCACTATCTCCAGCCCATGTAGGTTGCCCTGGGTGTGTACACTCTTCTCCTTCTCCTCACTCTGGGTTGGTCATCAGCATTCTCATCAGTGGTGTAGAGTTTGTGGGAAAAAACAGAGGGAAAGGAGTTTGCATAGTTTAAAGTAGTGTGCTGGGCTGGATCGCTGCCTGTGTAATTGGCTGATTCTGATACATTTCACATGCCAGCTATGCTAGTTCCCCTCGATTACCTTTCTACTGATGTTTTCCCTTCCCATTACCTTCCTGTTTAAACCCAGTGCTCAGATGTGAACAGAGCTGCTATTGCATAGTTTACTTTTTTTTTTAAACCTGGTGCATGTCACGCACACCTGTTTAAGCAATGTAAAGTGTGCTTGGCAGCTTCAGACACACACCCTTCCTTAGCTATGCACACCCAAGCCACAGAGCTCCAATAAGCTTACAGTATGCCTGACACACCCCTCTATGATGTCAGCTAACTCTTAGGCTTGCACCATGGTTTTCCTGCACCTACATGGTTGGATGCAGGCTAGCCATGAGGGGAAATCTGTGATTCAGTATCATTCCCCTCATTTGCATAGAATTGCCTGTTAATGCCTAGTTACAAGTCCCACACTGAGCCTCCCCCCTTAGCAGCCACTATTCACTGGCCTTGTTGTCTTCTGCCTGCCACTGACTATAATGGCAAAACTGTGATTTTGCAGAAAATGCTTTTATCAAGATTTTACTTTTATTTTCCATCCGATATCATTTGCGTGCAGCTGCCCTACGCTTAAATGGGCAAAATCAGCCAAAAAAAATAAACAAAAGTTATTTTTTTTTTTATTTTGCAACTGGTTTCCATGACAATGGCCATATATTTGGCCATTGGTATGCTTTCCACATTATATACACCCTTTATTTGGAGCTGTCATGGCTCCATTTTGTAGTTAGCAGAAATGTACTTGGTTACTAACTGAGTACATTTCTGCAGGTTACACTAAACCTGCAAGGACAGCTGCCAGCTTTCTGGATCTCTAATTCACATCATTTGCATGGTTTTCACCTGCAAATGGGGTATTAGCATACATGAGCTGCACTATTCTTGCATGCTGTGCAGAGCTTGCTGAATCCCAGGGTATAAACAAATTTTAGAATTAAAAATAAATAGTACTGATAAATACTGGAAATGTTAATTTAATTTAAAAGAAATTATAGAAATAATTATAAAAGAGTTCTGATTTTCAATTCAGTAGGTTTAACAACTACTACTTCATCTTGGAAAATTTTTGCATAGAATTGTATTCATCAAATTTATACTACACCTCATATAATTAATCAAATGTGCAACACTAAAGAAGCTGCTTACTAGATATACAGGAAATTGCAAAACGGCCAGAATTAGTAAAGCCTACACTGTCCATTTACACCATGTGCAAATTGCAGACCAGCGCGCACATTTTAGTGCACTGGTTTGTATTCAGGAAGTGGTTCTACATGGTGTGTAGAGTCATGTAAACAAATCAAATACCATGGCATGCTAATTACAGCATGATCAACTGAATTGTATGCTAAACAACCAATCCAACATGGAGGAGGCATTCAACAAGCTATAAAGTAACCATGTAGATTCAGTGCTGGTTTTCCCTGCAAATTCCAAAAAACTATTGGAATACAGCCACAGAAAGGAGTCTACACAGAAAGAACGTTAGGGGGGCTTCTGTTGTTTTAATTCATGTGTATGTGCAACAGGCTGAAGTCTATGCTGCTGCTAACAGACCACAGCTATGATGGACAAGAGTTTTCAGACTACATTTAAGTTATTGCAATCTACATGACATGGAAATTGTAGAGTGCTCCAGGGTGGATAGAGACACACTACAGGAACTCTGTAACCTCTGTCGTCCTCAACTCAGGAACCCCATAACAGTGGAGATGAAGGTATGTGTAGCACTTAGAATTTTAGCTACAGGTACCTTTCAGAGATCAACAGAGGACATGCAGGAGGTGTCACAGGCATCAGCCTCCATGATCACCCATCAATTCCTGAATGCTATGCTCCAACATGCCAGTGACCACATATATTTTCCCTGTACTCTGGAGGACAGGGCCAGAAATATGCAAGAGTACTACCCATATCACACTATCCTAAATTACTTGGTGCCATAGATTGCACACATATAGAAATAAAGCCACCACCTTCAGAACAGGAAAGGATCTACATAAATACAAAGGGATTCCACTCTATTAACTGCCAAGTTGTGTTTAATGCCAAGCAATCATCTTGAAGGTGTATGTTGACAACCCAGGCAGGTACCTCGACTTACATATCTGGCACACCTCCCAACTTTATCTAAGGTTCACTAGAGGGAATATCCCACTAAGTCATTTACTGGGGGATGTAGGTTATGCATTGGAACCATGGCTGATGACTCCCATCTGAAATGCGCGCACACACACACACACACACATACACACACACACACACACACACACACACACACACACTGAAGAACACCACTCAAACCAGAAATATCATAGATTGTGTGGATGGCCTGCTGAAGTCCTGGTTCCTGTGCCTAGATACATCTGGGGGATCCCTGCAGTACAATCCTTGTACATGTATGAAATATTCACAGTATGCTCTATGCTATACAACCTCATGCTGAGAAAACAACTTCAGCAGGATCAAAAAGGGGAAGGGGCACATATCTCACTATTAATGGCAAGGTCACCACAGTCACATACAGGTGAGGAGTCAGAGAGGGAACCTGCAGCTGTGTGGGTGTAGGCAAATGTAGATGCCCTCAATATGCCTTGGCATTGGTGAACAGGTTATGCATAGCACACTTACTCACCACCTGAGGGGCTAAAACATTTCTCCTACACACATACATATAGTAACATTTATGCCAGGCAATGCTCACAAACTTTGTCTATCCGTGTAATGGCTATGTTCTTCTAGCATCAGACAGAGTCATCCCTAAACTAAAACTGTTGCAACTGCTGGATTTACAATGTAAGTGTTGAACCTGAAGTGTATTGTCTAATAATACGAATGAATGGCATATCCTTGCATGTTGTTACATGGTAGTGCAAGCAAGTAAAAAGTGGGTGATTTGTACAGAAATGACTTTAACTTGTGACAGCAGAGACTTATGTGACTTATATGTGTCCATTTAAGTAGTAGGACTCAGGCATCAAAGATTCACACAGTCATACCCTTCAAAAGTACTGATGGTCACCAAATTTCCTCAGTTTAGCACCATAGTTTTGTATTGGAATATCATTAAAGACAGAAGTTAGAAAGTAAGAGATACATTTCCATTTTCAGACTTCACAACCCTCACAAGATCTTTAATTATACCAATGCAAAAAAAGTTTGATGTTATCAATTGTCGAACTTTCTAAGACCAATATAAGTCAAAGGTCCAATTACCAATTCAATATCGCAAATGCAGATATACTAAGCACTAAGTCAGCTAAGCACCCTGAGCATCAGACACAAAGCTTATGTATCCCTGAATCCAAAAGATAGAAAACAGGGATATGACACACTTATCATCACTTGCACAGGGTATTGTTTGGCGGGGGGGGGTCAGGAACCTAGGCTAACACAACAGGAACTAGTTGTCACCCCCCCCCCATACTTTATCTGCTATTCCTTATGGAGAAATTATAAGACTATCTAGACTATGCAATAATGAATTTGATTTAGAACAGAATATCTATGATAGTATCATTATGTTCTTGAAAAGAGGATATAGCATGGATATATTAGATTTCTGCATTAATAAATTAATGGATAAAACTAATCCTATTAAAGGTAATAAATTGATTATTAGTAATAACATAGAAATAAGTAATTTTCTGCCTTTTATGAATGAGGCTAGTTCTGTTAGCAGGAACAATAAATGTTTAAGGAGTTCTACACATGAAGTACTAGATATCTACTTTGTCACTATCTATAATTTGTATAGTGACAAAATTTGGAATATTATTAAATATTTTTGGAAATTTTTAATTTCAGATAAAAATCTTTATAAAATTTTCCCTATTGTTCCTAAAATATCTTTCAAAAGAGGTCAAAATTTATCTGATAAATTAATTAATACTTATTACATTTCTCCAGTGGATAATGTATATAAAAATTTGGTTATAGTAGGTACTAATCCTTGCGGCCAGTGTAATATATGTAAATTTATCAAGCCATATTTTGAGAATATTAATGGAATTCCATTTACTCCTAATAATAATTTTTCATGTAATTCTGTAGGGGTTATTTATTGATGTCCATGTAAATTATACTATATTGGTGAGACAAAAAGAAAATTCAAAACTAGAATGCAAGAACATGTTAGAGATATTAAAAAAAGAGTATTAACTAGTCCTATTGCTGTACATTTTATGGAATGTCATAATAGTAATATAGAAATGTTTGAATGTTGTGTCTTAGAAAATATTTTTATTAGAAAAGGTGATGATAAATTAATTAAAAATATTTTGTTATTTAAAGAAACTATTTATATTTTGAAATATAATACTATGTCTCCTAATGGTTTAAATTTAGAAGTAAATTTGAAATGTTTATTATAAGCTTTGTATGAATAGCATTGTTATTTTTCTTCCATATTGGATATACTTTTTCTTTAAATGTTAATTTATTTTTTTATTGATTAATTTATGTAATTGCTTGATTAATTGTGTTATATATTGGAGTGGGTGTGTGTTTGTAACTTGTACTCATTGAAGGCTATTATGCCGAGGCGCTAAGTTGTAATAAATTTCATTCATGAACTGGTGTTGTTTTTCAGGCTGTTGCCTTTCTTTTTTCGTTGTTTTTGTGACAAAGCTTATGTATCCCTGAATCCAAAAGATAGAAAACAGGGATATGACACACTTATCATCACTTGCACAGGGTATTGTTTGGCGGGGGGGGGGTCAAGAACCTAGGCTAACACAACAGGTCGGTGAGTGTTTGTGAGTAAGAAAGAGAAGCAGGCAGACATTTGGACAAATTAACAAATGACCAGTGAGACAAAATGAGTTTTAAGCTTCATGGCCAAACCATGTAACTGTTAAGTGTGTTTGTATGGGTCCTCCAGGTGAAATTAGTTTGAGAGTATCTGCATGAACACAGACAAGTTCTGTGCTAGCTCTACATCTTAGTTTATCAGACAGGTGTGAGCAGTGAATGAAAGAGGTGGCGGTTCATCACTGCCATACCCAACCAGTAGGACTGGCTCTGCCAGGAGTTGCACTGACACATTCATGCCCATGGTTAGATGCACTGCTGCTATCTGAATGTGACTGATGTCTGCTGGCCAAGTTCCCATTATGAGGATCCCCAGGCTCACAATGCCATGGTCTGCCATTTCTGGGTGTGGATGGCTCAACCACTGATGGATGGAAATACTGCCACTATGAAAGCATTACAGGGCATGGTCACATCGGCTAACAGCAGATGATGTGGCTGACCTACACCCACAAGGATTCCAAAGTGTCATTCATCCGATCCATTGAATCAGCAACACAGTGGAAGAATTATGCATGTTATCCTCTGACACATCTACAATCCTAAGTATTTCTCTGGAGAACCTATGGGAACAGGGTTGGGAGGGTGGCCTAATGGTTAAGGCGTTTGCCTTACAAACACAAGGTACAGGGTTTGAATCTCACAGGGGATAATTGGCAAGGCTTAAAATGGCTCACAAGGGCAGTTATCTTAGTACTAATCTATGAACCTATGAACGTATGCCTGTGCTTCCATGATTGTCCTAAACATATGCTGAATGGGACAGGAAAAGACACCTGGATCAGGTGGAGGATGGACAGTAGGCCTCCTCCGAGTACCCCTAACAACCCTCTGGTGTGGTACCTCAACCACACTTTGGCTAGGACAGAGTCAACAGGCACTGAAGTTGCAGTAGCCACATTTCCCCGATCAATTGCCTTGCCCTCCACCTGTCCAATATCTGAGGGCTAAGTGGAATGGGTAGGCTAAGGTCTACGGGCTGTGTCCAATGGAACTGCAGGGGATGGCTGCATGCCACCTTCAGTTTCAGATTCAACCACTGCATCCCCTGACTGTGTATCTCTTTTGCCACCAACATCATCAGAGTCTGCTGATACAATCACACCAGGTGGTAATAGTCACACTCGCACACTTCCACTGTCAGGATCACCTGTGATAATAAGCAACAAGCACAGGAACAATTAATACTTAACTGATATACTCCAATATATGCTAACAAAACAACAGTGCTGCCACTATTAGACAGTACAACAATACACTGCAATCCTGACACTAACTCCACAAACTAAATATTGCTTTGAACTGCTCATCAGCACTGACATGAAATGTTTGGCTTGCCATGTGCAGATGATTGTAGGCTCCCTTTGCTGGGCAGTCCTGGAAGAAGTTAAGCAAAAGATAAAGACAGCATCATCACAATTAACAGTAACAAAAGGTTAAAACTTTTTCCCTTTTATATGTCCATTAACTATACTTTCAACAGGAACTTGGATGGCAAGTCCAACGTAAGCCCATGTGTAATCAACCAGAATGCGTTGTTACCTGTAGCAATCTACAATCTCTCCCAACCAATTTCTTGTTAAACAGAGCTAATGCACTGATGTAAATATTTTACTATACAACAGTATTTAACATTTGAGATACATAAGCCTACCTGGAAGCTCCTCCTGAGACATACTTGCTGTCCCTGAAACAGTAGCGCCGATGTCAAGGACATGTTGGTCTGCACTTTTCTGGGAGCTATCTGGATCATTGACAGTGGACAGGAACTCTTCATTTGCTATTAGTGGTGGCTGTGTATCAGGTCCCCTTAGTAGCCATCTGACCACGGGCCACTGCAGCTGCTGTCCTCCATGCAGATGAGATCATGTTAGTGGCCCTATGGCGCACCTGATCATACGTCCTGCTGTGGCCACCTACTTCATATACATCTACAACTGTCTGCAGAGAAATATGCATTCTGCTTGACATATTTCCATGTCCCATCTCATGCAGAAATGCACCATGTTGCCTAAAAGCTTCCAGAATGACCTGATTCTCAGGGTTACTGAAGGGTGCTTTTGGGGATTGAGATGCTTGGGTGCCATAGGCCTAGGTGTCCTAAAACACAACAGAAGGATAGTATACATAAGTATCACATGACTAAAAAATTCCTACTACCAGATAAAACAGAAAAGGTAGCATGTCAGTATTACCCACTAGATAAACAGAAAACAGTCTAGATATCTGAAATATGAACAACAGGAATTGTGTGGTTGTAACATATTGCATTCTCGCACAAATCAAGGCTGGATGAAGAACAAGGAAGAGTAACAATAGCAACATATCCTTGTTTGTGCAAATCACAAATAAAAATTTGCTTTTCCATCCCCAAAAGAACAGGTAAATGGCACATTTTGCTAATGCACCATCAGTGAAATGCTAAAAGTGCTATGAAATGAACTCTTCATGAAACGTGTACAGATTTAGTATAGAATTCTCCATTTTAAGCTATTGCTAATCATGTATACCTGGGATATGCCCTAACAAACATGCCCATGTCATCAGTACACTTTTATGTAATGCATAGAGATAACAGTAGCATTTGCAAATCGATATATATATATATATATATATATATATATATATATATATATATATATATATACACACACACACACACACACACACACACACACACACACACACACACACACATATATATATATATATATATATATATATATATATATATATATATATATATATATATGCAAATTAATATATGTAAAGGTATGTAAAGGTGACTTTTTTGTGGTGTAGATTCAGGGCTGTTAAGATGGTGAAGATGCAAATGAGGTATGAACTGATTTGCTGAATCCCAAATACTTGGCTCTGTGTAGCAAATGTAATTATAGTACAGGAACTCCCTCAGTGTTTGTGGCTAATTGATTGCAACTGTGAATGATTACTGGTTGGAAAAGTAAACACAACAGCAATGCAGACTGCCCTACCTCCAGTTGGTGTGTCAGGTTAGACTTACAAAGTGTATAAAAGTAATTTTATCAAGGTTGGAAATGTAAGTAATTAGCAAACAATTCACATATTCTGTTCATTAACAGCCAACCTCCCCTTTATTTGTTGACAACTGTATATTATTCGTATTTAATATCCTCAAACATTTTAAGGACAATGATATAAAATGTCTTACAGACTGCATGTCTCAGATTGCTGGTCATATAAAACAAGAATGGGCAACAAACACAGAGAGGTAAGACGGAGCTGTATTTTTTTTTTGCAAGCAATAGTCATAAATGGTTGTGTGTTCATTCAGTGCACAACATACAAAATGAATACATGTACAAATAACTATGTGGGTTCTTAGTACTGTGGATGATGTTGCAGTTGATTGTATGTAGAATGATTTCAGTTCCCTGATACAAAGCTGTTTGTGTGGAAAAAGGGTTAAGGCACTTTTACTGTGTTCTGAAGGTTTATTGAAGTGAGAGTTCAACTCTAGGCCTATGTAGAAATATTTCATGTATAGTAATAAATATTTTGTAATGTTTCTTTCATAGATTACTTTTCATTTCAACTACTTTTCTCTTTATTTATTTATTTATTTTATTTTATTTTTTGCCAGTGTTTGCTGAGTGCACAGCTTAGCTCAAACAAGGGGAATGGAGAAAATAAATGTCATATTTGGCTGTGCTTATTTCATTTGCATGATGCTTAGCAGTGTTCAAACCCAGCCTAGTGGCCCACACAGGAAGCAGACAGAACACCTGCAGACAAGCCATCTGTAACAGTGCAAAGGTCAAAAAGTATACATTGTTGCAATTTTTGCTATAAAGAATTGATGTCATTGTATCATCACTGTTTATTTAAAAGTATGAGATATACCTGGATTCTCACCCAGAATCATCTGGGCTCAAAAAGAACTGTATCATTGCATTTACACCTGGTGCCACATAGTCAGCTAAGCAGCAGATGTTTTTCATAGACACAATAGTAATTATCAGAATTTTAGCAATGAGGCCTGCATTTGCTCACTGCATAACTCGTGGACAGGGGCAGTCAGTGTTGATCACAAAATCGCTCTGCTAGCAATCATCATCTAACTATGGTCAATAAGGGTACTCAGGTTTTTCACAGCTAGGCTTGTAAATGCCCTAGGGCCATTAGCCTAGCAACCTCCTATGAACCTATGCAGGCATCCCAACATCTTCTCTCCTACATGCACGGCTGATGTCCTCTATTATAAGTTGTTTGTAGTTTTGCAAAATTCAGACATCTGCCACAGTGCTTGCATAAAGTACTGAGCTCTCTAATCTGTATACTTAGATATGTAGGAGGTTCTGTTCTCACTACAGTCAAGTGGTGTGTGTGTGTGTGTGTGTGTGTGTGTGTGTGTGTGTGTGTGTGTGTGTGTGTGTGTGTGTGTGTGTGTGCACGCACGCATGTGTCTATCTAGCCATAAGTGTGCATCCTAAGTAACCATGTCAGTCCCAAGGATTGACAATATTTTTACACTTCCACATGCCTACACATCCATTTCATGCAGGCCTCCCAACATCTTCTCTCCAACATCCACTGTTGACATCATCCACTATAAGTTGTCCTGCAGCCTTGTAACAGTAAGATTTGTACCATGGTGATTGTATGAAATACATAGTTCTGTAGTCTGTGCACTTAGGTAGGGGTTCTGTTCTCACTGTCGTCAACTAGGGCATGTGTACGTTTGTGCATTTGCTTGAAATTACAGACAACCTTTTATACCAGCATGTGGGACACTGTTATTACCATATTCTCCTTACCAAGCACTGCTGATGTCAACAGATATATCTGATTTGTGGATGTACATTATTCCCACCAGGGCAATGTCAGAGACTGGTCTTGAGGCCAAGCAGAAGTCACATCATCCTATACATTACAGATAACAGTGACATGACTTTCAGTCTATCCACATATGTTATGGCATGGTTTGTAGTCCCTGTGTTTTCTTAGTAAGAAACTCATGTGGTCTCCCCATCTGCTGCATATATCTGGTGAGGTACATACAAAAGAGAGCATTATATTCTATTAGTGTTCTGATGAGGTTTGACTACAGTGCTGTAGTATAATACTCACATCTGAATATGATGGACAAAATAAAGACACATTTTTGCATTTATTTGTAGACCATGTGGCTTTGTCACCAATCCTTTTTTGTGTTAGCCTATCCTGTGTATGTAATCATCATTGGTGGACTCAGTGATTGCACCCAGTATGCAATAATTAGCATATGCAGCAAGCCAAAGGCTGTAAACTTTAGCCTAAACTGTCGGGAAATAGATTCCAAATAGTAAAGGATCAAGCACAGATCTCTGAGGTGTGCCAATGGTGACAGCTCTACTGGTACAGGTTGGTTGCCAAACTTTCACAGCATGTGTGCTGTCATTGACCCAATTGGTTGCCCATCTAGTGATGTAAGAGTTTATTCCCAGCTGGGAGTGTTTCTCATTGATAGTTTCATGGGTGATTGTGCCAAAACTCTAGGCCAGATAAGAATAGGCATTATGCGCTGTCTTGTCTTCATCCAGACCAATTGCACAGAATTAATTGACTGTAACAACATCACAGATCACCTATAGCGTGACTCTGCACTTACACCTTCCTGACGCAGTTGAATACATACTTCAACAAACCATCCACACAGACTATGTTCCTGCAGAAGGGTGTACATCAACATTTATCTATCTGAGTTGGGGGGGGGGGGCAGCACCTCATGCATGTATGTGTAGACACTTCCTGACTCTTTTCATCTGTGAGGTAGACTAACATGTCATCATGGGATATCTATCATTTCATCAAAGCTCCAAATCACCGAACAGCTATTCATTGAACTTAAAGCTTCAAATACCATTTCAGTGAAGGATTACATCACTGAAATATTTTCCTGGGGAAGGGAGTTAATTGGCTGTTGTAACAAATGTGCCCTTTTCCCCAATGTAGTGCAATCTCAGTGTTGGAATATATAGCTAGGGATGTGTGGGGGGCACAGACCACACATTATGTAGTGTAGTGGGGTGAAAACTCCCACCTTGGTGAGTTTAAAAGAATGTAATTACAATTGTTCTGGTGGCCATGTATTTTTTTTTCACTGAGAAATCTTTTTGATGATGTAATTCTTCGCTGAAATGATATCAGATGCTTTAAGTTCGAAGAATAGGCATTCAGTGAATTGGGGTTTCAATGAAATGACATAGACATGTCATAATGGACCTTTACTAAATGGACACTAGTAATATATCGGCTGTGTGCAACTGATGTGTGTGAGTTATTAATGGTACATCATGTCTGTTACATGTTAGATGTCCTCAAAGAGGTCATCTACGGCATGCCTGATGATAAAACTATCATCCTTTTGAACTTGATGAACCCAAGACATTTGACACAAATCCATAGTGAGGTATTCTCTGAACACTGTCAGATGTGGCCATAAACACCTATATCACCAAGGGAGAGACCACTGTATCACATAGATGGCATCTATTTATGTTGTAGTTTATGAAGTGACCTATATCTCAGGTTCAGTGAGCATGTCTGTACATTAGGCTATCTGCTAGGTCCTTTGCTTTTCATTATTTAAGTCTCAGATGTCACAAATCACATACACATCCTGTGTCCACAGAGCTGTCTGAAGGAGTACAGACTTTGAGCAATCATTGACTACAGTTGTGATATTAGTAAAATACAGGCAGTATTAACATGCACCAAAGATTACTGCAACAGCCATGACAACACCTGTAATGAATAAAAACATGGGAGGATGTGTTACATCAGGAAAACAACAACCAAGGATAATGTAGACATTACACCCTATACTCGGACCACTAGGCATGTGACCTGTGTCCTGGGGTAGATGGTATTTGGAATGTCCACCAGCATGTGGCCACAGTGCTGACTACCTCCTTGTATGTTACACAACTTACTGAGTATGTGAAGGACATCCACATCACAGCTCATAATACCTCCATAGTTTACAGCCTTCATTACACCAGTAACTGAGTACATCATATTGGCCAAACCTATGTATTAATTTTGTTACATAAACATTACTGTCTGATAGTGTGGAGTCCCCATCAAGTTGTTACACCAGATGCATGTGTGCTTCCTATTCTGGTAATGCACACATTAAATATCTAGCAGTTTGCAACATTGTTGGCATGGGTAACATTCATGACAGTGTGGATTGTGCCATATATGTATATATTTATATATATATATATATATATATATATATATATATATATATATATATATATATAGTTACCTTTATAATCTCGAAATACTGAAATCTCAAATTTCAGTATTTCAAAACCATAAAGGCGAACGTTCAAAATCCTGAAACCTCAAAACCGTGAAATACAAAATTGTGAACATATACACACCACACAACACATACACCATCCTACCCACACTACATACAGAAACACAACAACACAAATCAACACACCTACACTACACATAAGCAGGGGGGGCAAACCCCCATGCACTCCCCATTTGGGGGATGCTCCCCAACACCCCCCTACTTATATATACTAACTCCAAGATCGCACAAACAGGAAAAGACAGTAAACTCACACCCAGTCATTCCACAGTCCCTTGCACACAGATACTCACATCACACATATACAAACACCAACACATCCAAAACCTACACACTCATACCTTCACCTGCCTACCCTAACACACACGTACAACTTACAAACACACTCGCATACATTCAAACTTCCGCACAAATCCCTTACAAAGCACTCACTTACCTTAAATCGCACCTAAATCCACACACGGCACCATACACCATCCACAGAAAACACCGAACTTAAAGAAGTGTAAAGACATAACCGCAAATTCGAGATATTCAAATTCGCAATTTGCACTTTCGCTATTTTAAAAATTCGCCTTTATGGTCTCAGGATACTGAAATTCGAGATTTCAGTATTTCGAGATTATAAAGGGGAACCATATATCTATATCTATATTTATCTATATAAATATATACATATATATATATATATATATATATATATATATATATATATATATATATATATATATATATGTTATGTATATACATATATGTGTATATATATATATATATATATATATATATATATATATATATGGGTCTAGGTTATAACGTCGACAGATGGGAAGACCGACAGCGAAATCACCGGACGAGAAGATCGACGGATGAAACACCGGCCGGAGAACACCGAGATGGGGAAAGGATGTGTAAGTATGCGGTAGTGACGGACGTTAGAATGCAGTAAGGTAAGTGTGCGATGTTGGCGGTCTGTAGGGGTAGGGGTGGGTTAAGTGAGTTAGGGTTAGGGCGCGAGTTAGGTAAGGGTGCAGTAGTGACTGTTTTGGGTTAGGGGCGGGTTAAGTGAGTTAGGTTTAGGCCGAAGTTAGGTAAGGGTGCAGTAGTGAATGTTTTGGGTTAGGGGTGGGTTAAGTGAGTTAGGGTTAGGGCGCGGGTTAGGTTAGTGTGCGATAGTGACGGACCTTAGGGTTAGGGTTTCGGTTAGGGTAGTGGATAGTTGTGTATGTAAGGTTTAGTGTTTGTTTGTTAGGATTTAGGTGTGCTTGTGTTGTGTGTGTGGTTTTTGGTCAGGGAATTTGTTTTGTTTATTGGTTGTTGTGATGATGTGTTGAGTGTGTGTGGTGTCGTGTTTGTGAGCTGTCGATGATGTGGTGTCGGTGATGTTGTTGTCGATGTTGTGTGCTGTCGGTGTTATAACCTAGAACCATATATATACGTGCCACGCACACCAGTCAGTTAGACTGTGTTCATCGTAATGTTATGTACAGGTATAGCAGTATCCCTCCTAATACCTCCAGCAAATGTTACAGAGTCAGGACAGTTTGAGTGATTGCCCTCATAGTGTGCGGACGTGTCATAATCGTTGTACAACTATGTTTGTGCAGAACCATCTCTGATCACTATAAATCACATATGTTAGGTTATTCTCATATTTTTATTTATTTATTTGATTATTATATTTGTTAACCGGGTTAGTCTGTCTGGATTCTTAGAAGCCCTTTTTCAGCAGAGACACAAGGAGAAAAGTTCCCAAAAAAAAAAAAAAAAAAAAAAAAGTTTAAGCAAACAAATTAGGAAGAGCAAAGATAAACACAGATCACATTTTAAGTATACATACTTCTGAAGTAATTACATAACATGCAATAAAGGAATATACATAATGGATAGAAATACAATACAGATATGGAAATTTTCATGTAGTATGGTAAGAAATTAAGCAGAAATATGATAAGACTAAGGCCAATACATTGTTCATGATTGTGCATTTTTTTTTACTGCTGCCCATGAGTCTTTACTTATGTCCCACTTGCTGGAGACATCTGCTGTGATTACAATCATATTCAGGTAAATCAGTTTGCACAGCTTCGCAGTATGCACCCTACCCCAATTGTATATAACATCCCTGACAGATGTCCTCTGCATTATTCATGTAAGGATACTAATCTCACACTGACATCTTCCCAATTGTTATGTCACCTTGTGTAACAGTCTCATAATAAACATTTTCACTGTGCAGACCATACTGTGCCATATTGATATGTGATTGGTGTTTCAGCTGCAAATAGATGGTGCACTGGTACAGTGATAGCATTGTCACCTCACAGCAAGAGGTTCTCAGGTTCGATTCTTGGGTGGAGTGCCTTTTGTGCGGAGTCTGCATGTCCTCCCTGCATTCATGTGGGTTTCCTCTGGGTGTTCTCTGGTTTCCTCCCATGTTACAAAGACATACATCTGGAGCATTTATCCCCAGGCCTCCACTGAAAATTGGCTTCATTCCAAGTCAGACTTTCCTGGTAAACAAATGTTAAATAAATAAATAAACGGTCTTCCATTGACAGGCCCTCATCCACTGTACATTAAGTTGTTTCACCTGTCCTCTTTCCCTTTTTTCATTTCTACAGTTCATCTGTGTGTCCCTATTCAATACACACACTTCCACTGAGTGTTTATTTTACATGGCAGTCCATGTACCCTTACAGATCATTTACACAACTTCGATACAGAATGCCAGGAATGGGATTTTACAATATTCTGCACTGTATACACGTGCTGTACTGTGTTTGGACCATATATATAACTATCATAGCTTTCAACTGTCCATATTTTCGCAGGATGACCAGATTTTCCTTATATATATTTTGTCTGTGCCTTATAACATTTGTGTTTTTTTGCCATATCATTGGGATGATCTCAGGACTGAAGTCACTAAATAATTACATACATTAGAGTTTCAGACTTCAAATCCTTCAGAAATGTATCTTAACACAAACCGTGTTACTCTAGCACATTTCTAAGTTTAAAAGAGCAAATATGTAAAATCTGTTAATATTTCTGGGTCATTGTCCCCTATTATGTTGTGCTTTGTCCAGATTTCTTGCACTAAGCGGTTGAGAGCTATGATAAGTATATGTTAAGCCTTGGTTATAATTGTGGCATTCCACACAAACCTGCTAACCTAATGTGCTCTTATATAAATAGGTTTCCTGTCCCTGTTGCTTTACATAGTTTCCTGGCTGGTAATAGTGTTGCCAGCCACAAAGCCATGCTTGTTAACTTGGTGTCAACATGAATATGTAATTGGTGCGGATGCTCACTGCTCAGACACGTAAACTCCCTACACAGAGTTTACTAAATCCCAGGGAAAGTTTATTGGCAGCCTATATTTTATAAATGTGAAAAAAGGAATGATATTCAATCTGTTCTAAAGCATTGTGGTCAAACAGATGCATTGTTTCAAATTATTTAATGCTCAGCAATTTTATTTATTCATTTGGTCTAATGGTTTTAAAAAGTAGATTACAAGCAGAAGAAAAACAAATATTTTTTTTAGTTAGACCATGTTAATTGGATATTGAGATATAATATAAGGAAAACTTCTAAGATAAAATTAACTTAATAACAAACAGAAAAAAAGTAGGTTTTCAACCCGGATTACCTTTTAATGATTATTAAAGGAAATGGAGGAATAAAACAATCCTTATGCAATTACAGAAATTAATTTGAGAATTAGGCATAAATACTAATGATGGATATTGAAAACTTTTAATTCAGTTTGAAACAAATGCTAGAAATAATTATAACAGTTCACAGAAAGCAACATTTTATGCATCTATTATGGTTGTTAATTCTAGGAGCATTAATATTTGTATTGGAAAATTTGCTACATTTCCACAATATTGATGTTGCTATTGTGTGTGAAACATGGTTAAAGAACAATGACTGGAAACCAGTTTTGTCAGGGTACAAATGCTTTTACTGTTAATAGACATTCTAAGAAAAAATCAGGTGAAGGTGTTACGTTAGGGATTAAAGACAGTTGTAAAATCTGTGATTATTACATGTTCTTTAATATCGCCAACACTATAGACTGTGTAACTGTGACAAAAAAGACAACCCTGGAACATATAATGATTGTTGGATTGTACAGAGTACCACAGTCAAGTGCTGATGGCCTAGAGGAATTCATACATTTCTCGCATGAAACACTGGAGAGAAGAATAATATTAGCTGGATTCTTAAATTTACCAGAAACAGACTGGTACAATATTGATTCAACATTAGCAAGGAAATTAATTACAATGTATGTTCAGGACCAACAATTGCTTCAGATTGTAAAAAAAAAAAAAAACTACCAGGGAACAGAACATACTAGACATTATTGTTTGTGTTCTTCAAGACAAATTTTACCTACACTGATGTGCAATGATCATGGGGTTATAAAAGTTAATTTGTTGCTAGATAATTCTGCCAAACTGAAATCTAAACCAATGCACAGAAGGTTAATTACAGATTATATGGAAGCAAAACAATCACTATGTAAAACTAACTGGAGTGATGTGTTCAGTGGAAAAACTGCAGATCATCATCACCCCCCTTTCCCATTTTTTTCTACATGGAATTGGGGTATCGCGTTAACTGTTGCTAGCTTTCTTGATTCAGTGCCACACTCCTGCCTTCTTCAACACTCATGCCTGACTGCCACAAATCTTCTTTCACACAATCCATCCACCTCTTTGCTGGACATCTTGTTTCCTCTCACCTTATTCTTGTTTGTCTCAATTCTTCCACACCAGATTGTCTTCTGCTTTTCTGCACATGTCCAAACCACCATAATCTGTTCTCTTTGATCTTTTCTGCAATTGGAGCTTCTTTGGCTTCTACTCTTATGTCCTCTTTTCTTTGTCTGTCCCATACTGTACATCTTACCACCCTTCTCAGGCACTTCATTTCCATCATCTCTAGCTTCTTCACCTCTACTGCCTTTGCTGCCCAGGTTTCTGTAACATACAATAGTACTGTTCGCACCACTGTCTCATGCAAATTACTTTTCAGCTTCATTGGCATTCATCTGTCATAGATTATACCTGACACTTTCTGCCAGTTGGCTGCATCTCCTCTGATCCTAGCTTTGACCTCTTCATTCAGACTTTTCTTCTCCTCAACCACCCCTACCAGATACTTGAAGTTGTTTACCTCTTCCACTATCTACCCTTCTATCTCTGTTTTCAGCTTCTTCCAATTTCCCCAATTTGCTGCCACTATCACCGTCTTATCTATGCTTAGTTTTATCCCATGTGCCTTCAGTTTTGCAATTCATTCTCCTATCCTTTGCTGAAGTTCTATCTCAGACTCAGCCTGTAATGCCTCATTGTCTGCATACAGCACATTTGTTGATTTGTCCCTTCTGACCTCTTTGCTAATGAAGTCCATCATCAGTATGAACAGCAGAGGGCTCAGCGCTGAACCCTGGTCTACACCTCTCTCCCACTGGGATCCCCTCTATGAGCGCGAAGACTGTTCATGCTTGAGTCATTGAGTCCTTGTACATAGTCTGCACTAATTCTACCAATGTTTCAGGGACTTCAAACTGCTGCAGTACTGCCCAGATCAGCTTTCTTGGGACCTTGTCATTTGCCTTCTCCAAGTCTAGGAATTCCCAGTTGGACTCTCTCCTCATTTCTAGCTTCTTCTCAAGTATCTGTCTCACTGCAAACATCAGGTCTATTGTGCTGCACCCTGATCTGAATCCGAACTGCTCATTTCTCATCTTCCTTTCTACTACTCTATGTATCCATTTATCAATCACCCTCTCCAGAACTTTCATGCAGTGTGATAGGAGTGGGATGCCTCTGTACTGCCCACAGTTGTGGATGTCCCCTTTGTTTTTGTATACTGGCATGAGTACGCTGCTTCTCTGGTTATCTGGGGTACATCTTTCTCTTCACCATTTCCCCCCATATCACCCAGCTTCTTTTTTCATATCTGCTGTGACCTCATCTGAGCCTGCTGCTTTCCCTGACTTCATTTTCCTTAGTGCTGTTCTTACTTCTTCTAAGGTGGGGACTCTTCTTCTCTCATCGTAGGCTGTTTCTGGGGCAGTACAGCTTCTGTGGGGTTTTCTTCATTCAGAAGCTGCTGGAAATACTCCTTCCATTTGCCTTTGATGTCCTGTGGACTGGTGAGCAGGTAGTTGCTGGCATCCCTTATTCCCTTATGAAGGGTGTCTGACTATCTTCTTTATCTTTCTGTCTCTGCCTTGCAACCTGATATAGTTTCTTTGTGCTACTTACTGAGTCACTTTTCAGAAGCTGGTTGAGTGCCTCTACTGCCCTATTATTTGCTATTGCAACTTCTTTCTTGGCTTCTTTGTTAGCTAACCAGTAGTCCTTCCTAACCTGGTCAGTATTTTCTATCTCCCACTTATTCCAGCACTCCTTCTTTCTTTTGATGACTTCCTGGACTTCTGCATTCCACCACCAGCTTTCCTTATGCACCTTATTTCCATACCTGGCTCAGCCACATATATTTTCTGTAGTCCTAACACATGCTGTTTTAGGTGCTGCCATTCCTGTTCAAATCCACCTATTTCCTCCTCTTCTTGGGGTGCTAGTGCCCTGAGTAATTCCTTGAACTGTTTTACTTTCTCTCCAGTCAATTTCCAGGTCTTCAGCCTGGTCTCTTAGAGCCTTATTTGATCATGGCTTGCAGCTGATTGTGGCAATTAGTGGTTTATGCATTGGGATGACTATTTCACTGGGGATGACTTTACAATCATGGATTCTACCCCAAGTGCCTTTTCCTTACTAGGAGGAAGTCTATCTGAGTTGCATATTGGCTACTCTTGTATGTGATCTTGAGACTGCTTCTCTTTCTGAACCATGTGTTGGCTACTATCAAGTTATTTGCCAGACAGAAAATCTAGAATGGCTTCTTCTTTTTTATTCCTGTTGCCCCACCCATGTGGACCCAGGCAGTTCTCATATCCTGTTCTGACTGTCCTGATATGTGCATTCAAGTCATCCATTATCAACCCCATTTCATGCTGTCCTGCTTTATCTAATAGGTCCTGCAACTGCTGTCTGAATGCACTCTTTTCCTCACTATCACAACCCTGCTGTGGGGCATAGGCTGAGATTATGAATACTTCCCTATCATTACAATGGAGTCCGATTGCCTTGAGTCTGTCATTAATTCTGATGATATCCCTCACTGCCTTCTGAACCCTCTCTCTCACCACAATTCCTACATCATAGTTTTATAGGTTCATAGGTAGGTACTAGGCTATCTGCCCAAGGGCATTTCAAAGCCTAGCCAGAGTGTGTCAGCTTTCGCCGCCCCATTGATTAATTAACTGAGCCTCTGTCAAGAAGAGCAAATGAAGTGATCCCAGGGGTGTATTTTCTGTTACCCATCCACTCGTCAAGGTTTCTCTTGAAGAGTGTTAGTGAGGGGCTCTGCCTAATGTAGTTAGAAATTTTGTTCCAAAGCATGGGGAGTCTCTCTGTGACAGGAATCTATACCTCCAGCATGTTATATTTATTATTGTGGCGAGGTTTAGCTCACTAGAGCGAGTGGCTCATAGTGACTTGGATTTCTTTAGGTGGAGCATGTCCATCAATTCTGAGTTGGACATGGCTTTGTAAGTCAGGCAGAGATCACCTCTGAGTAAGCGATATGCGACTGAGAACAGCTGGAGTTTTTCCAGTCGGGCTGCATAGGACATATGTTTGAGGCCAGTAATCCCCTTGGTGAGGTACTTTTGTGGTCTTTCCAGCTGTTGGAAGTGTCTTGTGAGGTACATCCCAAATGGGGCATTGTACTCTATGATGGGTCTGATGAGTGACAAGTAGAGGGGCACTATAACCTCTTTATTTCTAGATGTGAACCCTTTAGTAATTAGATTGGCTACATAGAAGGATTTCCTAACTACTTTGGCAATATGATTGTCAAAAGAGAGATTACTATCTACCATGGTCCCCAGATATCTTATTACCTCTTCTGTATTAAGGGGGCTGCCACCTATGTGGTAGTTTATGGGTGTTTTGTTTTTCCCAAATGGGATGACTATGCATTTTTTGGCATTTAGTTTGAGACCGTGACTTTGACACCAGGTGTCCGTCTCAGTAAGACCCTTTTGGAGAATGTCCATGTCAGCTGGAGAGTCAGTTATGGCTCCCAGTTTGCAGTAATAGGCAAACTTGGTTAGCCATAGTCCTCCTGTGTTTGCCTGTACTTCTGAGAAGTATATGCCGAACAGTAGGGGTCCCCAGACCGAGCCTTGTGGGACACTACTTGTGACTGGTTTAGAGTCGGACCTGGAGCCCACTATTCTTACCGTGTGAGTTCTGTCTGTCAGCCAGTTGGCAACCCATCTTGTGACGTAGGAGTTTATGTTCAGGCTGGTGAGTTTTTCTATAATTCCTGAATGGGGAACGGTGTCAAAAGCCTTGGCGAGGTCAAGGTATGCTGTGTGAACTACCTTCCCCTCATCTATGGCCTTGGTGACTGTCTCAAAGAAGTCAACCAGGTTTAGTAGGCATGATCTGCCCTTAACAAAGCCGAACTGGGTCAGGTCAAGTGTTTGGAGGTTCCCAATGTCTTTGTTAATGAGTTCCATGATGATGTGCTCCATAGCCTTGCAGACCAGGCTAGTCAGGCTTATGGGCCAATAGTTACCAGGGTCAGTTGTGGCCCCTCCCTTGTGGAGCAGAATAACTGTTGTTGTGCGCCATTCTATGGGCATGTAGCCTGTGGAGGGGCTGAGGTTGAACAGTGTGTTTAGGTGGGGGGTTAGTTCATTCTGTAGTCCGTGCAAGACACAGTCTGGGACACCATCTGGCCCCATTGATGCTCTGCTTTTGGCTTTTGAAAGGACTGTTTTCACCTGTGCGCCTGTGACTTTCGTGACACTACACTTTTCTGGTATTGTTGGGGGCCCTTTTGTCGGTGAGAGGGGGGTGAAGTTTGCACTGAATCTATCTGCTAGGATGTTATCAATATCAGTCGGTTTAGTATATTTTGCGCTATTTTGTACTAGCTCATAGCATATCTGCGAGTTGCCACTTAGATTCTTGACATAGCTAAGGAAGGCTTTGTGGTTATCTTTCAAATCCTTTGCTATTTTTCTTTCGAAGTTAGCCTTGGAGGATTTTATGAGGGACCTTAGTTTCTTACTGATACTGATCGGGGATGTCTTTCCTTCTTGGGATTTGCTTTTTTTCCTGAACTAGTTTCCTCCTTCTCTTGTATAGTCTGTTTATGGCAGGGGTACACCAGACTGGTTTCCTTCTCTTAGGGGAGTGAGTCTTGGTTTTGCTAGGGATGGTATGATCCATGCATCCTTGTAGGTGCTCATAGAGTGCATTTGTAAAGGTTCCCTCATTTTGGACACTGTTATCCTTTAGCGTGGAGGGCTGTGAAACATACCACCCCTGTCTTAAGTAAGGTGAAGTTTGCTATAGAAAAGTTTTTCACTGTGGTTTCCTTCGTTGGAGGTGGTGGTGAGGTGTGGACATCCTGAGTGATTAGTTTATGGTCTGATCTAACTAGTGACAGGTTGACCATTTCTAGCCTGTCTCCCACTTGAGTAGCAGAGTCTGGATCCCAAGCCAAGTGGCTTTGCTGCACTGCCCTTCCATCTCATCTCTTGGATACCTAGAATGTCCAGCATCCTCCATATCATTATGTCATCCACTTCCAAGCTATGTCCTGTCAGTGAACCTATATTATGCATAGCAATTCTCATTTCATGTTTGGCAGGTTGGCTGGTTTTACATCCAGCTTTTGCATAACAGAGCTATCCCAAGTAACCCAGGTTGGGCAACTAGACACCAACTGGCCAGCAGCTTACTGGCCCAGGGCTGCTGGGCTTTATGGTGGGTGCACACTGGCCAACAGAGCCACATTTACCCCTCCCACCATTAGCAAGGGTCTCTAGAATAGATCAGAGTAGGCCGGCTCCTCAACCCACATATCACTGGTAACTACCCATGCTCATTTTAGCGACATTAATCAACATGAATGAATCATCTAGAGCCATATTTTACACTGCCAAGTGGCTAGCCCTGCCACGGCACGCAGTCTGCAATCCATGTACTCCTATCTTGAGGATACTGCGCACCACAGTAGATGCCTATAGCGGTTGGTCTGTACAACTCTTCCCCCTATAGGGCACCATGTAGAGTCTGTGCTACTGCCTACAGTTCTATTCATTGGTGAATTTGAGATGGAAACACTCAGCATGTTTTTTGGATGTGGGAGAAACCCCACGGAGACACAGGGAGAACGTGCAAATGGAAAAACTGCACATGGAATGTGATAAGTTTTGAAACAGAAATTTGAGTGCAAAAATGTTTTAAAAATTTTTAACATTAGGATCTAGGCATACAACATCGGGGATATACTTCCATAAGAACAAGATACCTAATTAAGGTGGTACACAAAAAATATAAGAAATTGAAGAGAGGTCAAATGACAACTTTGCAAACTGAAATAAACAAGCTGGACAACCAAATTAAGCATAATACGAGACAAAACCCACACAAATAGCAGCAGCCTGAATGAATGGTTCACTAGAAATAAACACCAAAAGTAAAATCCAAAACAACATATAGTGAGCCATGACAAGGCAGAAGAAAAATAAATCACACAAATTTATTAAGAAAAAGTTAGCGGTTTCACAGTATTTAAAAACTGCTTCTTCAGACATTTAAAATGACTTAACACATCATTTAAATACTAGTATTCACATCCCACTCATCCAATCAAAAATAAGCATGTCATCAAACCAGTCACATGATAAGACCCATGGTAACAATGTTACTACACTAAAAGGGCAACATCTTATATTCCCTTATATCTAATACAAATAAGCGTATACAAATATAAAAAAATGCATAAAATATATATAAAATATACACAAAAAATAATACATATCATAAAAACAATGTACTAACATCTCAGTATTAGATATAAGGGGAATATATGATGTTGCTCTTTTAGTGTAGTAACATTGTTACCATGGGTTTTACTATGTAACTAGTTCAGCTGGCAAGCATACCAGAAGGAGATCTGTGGCAAGGCATGTCTTTTGAGAATAACCAGTGCAAACCCCATTATGCATAAAGCTGAAACAGGTCTGCATATAATTTAGAGAAAACAGTGTCAGTGTTACCTCCTTCAGTTAAAATGACAAGAGTGTATTGACTATACTGTGTTTTATGCACACAGATTCCTGTTCCTGTGTGTGTTAAGCATTTTCTTGTACATAATCTGGGCCTAGAAGAAAATTGGAGTATCAAGGCCCAAGAGTAGGAAGACGCTCTTGTTAGGTATTTTCTAGTAGAAAGTGCAATCCACAAGACCATAAATCCACAGAAAAGACATCAAAAATGAATGTTATGGACAAAATAAGAGCATGTCTGGAATCCAGTGAATATACTTCATGCACAAAATAAGAGCATGTCTGGAATCCAGTGAATATACTTCATGCACAAAATAAGAGCATGTCTGGAATCCAGTGAATATACTTCATGCACTTTATTTAGCAGCTAAAGATGCAATTTTTTGTATTTTTAATCCCAATGTGCTTCTCTTCCCCCACTTGTCAGACCTGTAAAGACGCACCCCACATTCTAATCACCTCTCATTACCTCTGTAGCACAAATTATCTACTCCACATTGCCACAAACACATTGTAAGAACTATCTTTCCTAGTATAATATGGTATAAGGCAGGCAAAAGCTAAGCTTCAGTTATTACCTTTTAAACCTGCCATCAGCCATCACCCTGACATCACTGTACCTCTGACCAGAGGGAACTTTTTGAGATTTATAAAGTTTGAGTTAATATTTATTTACATGTAATTGCACTTAACTTATTGCTGTTATGAGAATTGCACTTACTGTCCTCAAACACCACACTGACAGGCTTGCATAGGAGTATATGCATTTCTAGGAGTATAATAGGTTGCAGAAATGTAGCTTTCTTATCTCTACTATAGAGCTCTGACATTTCAGAACACACCCCCACATGATTCCAGGATGAGGCAGCTGATCATCAGCTGCTGTGGTCACTCCCCACCTCAGTTCTCTGAATCCTAGGATGCTACCTAAACTGTGATCTTCAGGATTATAGCCACAACCAAATAACTCATACCGGTAAACTGATATTATCATTGATTCAGATATATAAAGGCAGTCTGAACTCTGGCAGCACCTTTACAGCAGATTTACAATTCACTTATAATATCCTTCAGCATTTCTTCTACTGTCAGCTCCAAATGATTTAAAGTCACATATTTTGATCTCCTTGTATCAGACTGCTCAAAGAATATTTTTTGTTATCGTGCATGTTCTCTTCCATTGCCCGATAAACAGTTTACATTACACCCAAAGCTACTTGAAATTAATAGAAAGCTGGTAAATAGAACTTTGGTTCTATAGTAGCACACAAACCTCTATGAGCTACATCTAATGCTAATTCACAGCAAAGAATATAAGAAAACGTAAAGCTTGTTTCAGTTGCAATGTTAATATGACAGACACAAATGACCAAGCAGTATAGTGGTGAGATAAAACAAAGAAATATATGTTGTAAGCCAGGCTAAGCCATCTCTAACATGAAATGTAGCCAAGGAGACCAAACAGTGACACAGTTCCCATCATGTTTTTATTTCAGTCTTTTACAAAAGTTTTTCATTCTGTTTTCTACAAACTGGAAGCGTTGAAGTGTTATTGAACAAACTGCATACTGTGCATTTCTTGGTGTAATGAGTATGCATGTGGGTGGGCAAGACCACTTGAGTAGAACACAGTATGCAAAAACCAAAACAAAAAGGAAGAATAACTCCCTCCTACAGTAGTCATGTTACATCAGGGGATAAAAGCAATTAACTAGCAGATGTTGAGGAGTGTATAGCAGGAGCTAACCACAAATGCTCTGGCTTTGTATCGGGGCCAGGTGCTTACTTATTATGGGGTCTTTGTTTTCTGACATGACATTCAACAAAAATATTTTAATTAGCTGCCTTCATATTCCAAACATCAAGGAAATATTGGCAAGCATTGGTAGGCAGAAAAGTTCAAGTCTATTTGTAATATTCTGAACCAAGTGATCACTGCATTGCAAACTATACGCCACAAGTGTTCTTTCGTACTTCAGCACAGCATTTATTTACTGGAATATGAAGACAATTGCCTTCACATAAGCACTGGTAAATTTAAGTAGGGAATCATGTAAAATTATATCATGATTTTTAATAGCAGTGGATAGCATTATAAAAGTAAAATATGCCTGCCTTTTGCCATGCAGTGTAATCATTGCCAGTGGTGGTGCACTGATTACTGGCAGGTCCTTACAAGCTCTCCCTGAAGGGAGAGGATGGAGTTGGGGTAATGTGGGAGCTAGACTGTTCCCTAGTAGCACACCTCAACTTGTCTTTCACACTGAAGATTTAAGAAGTGTGTGTGTGTGTGTGTGTGTGTGTGTGTGTGTGTGTGTGTGTGTGTGTGTGTGTGTGTGTGTGTGTGTGTGTGTGTGTGCATGTGCGTGTGCATGTGTGGCACAAAACAATACTATTTTTCATCCCTTCTACACAAACTGTGAAGCACATTGCAAATCTGACCAGTAGAGTTTATTAACCTATAAGATACTGGGAACAGCAACTGAAAGTAAAGGTTTGCAGTGACAATGGAAGATCAGATGCTAAAGGTCCAAGTGTAATAAAATGCATAAATAAGTGGATGTAAAGGAGACTTGCATGTGTATGCTCATGGAGGATTGGCCTATTGAATAAATATGTCAGTACCAAAAGCCACTGGTAGAATGTACCATATTATCTAAAAACGGAACAATGAAAATTGCTGAGTAAATCCAGGAAAGTGTATTTTTAGTTTAATAAATAATCTTCTCAAAAACATATAACATGGTGACAGACCCTTCCACAAGATGGCAGAAGAAAGCTACAGCTGGTGATGTTCAGCAACTTAAAGTGGTAGCAGCTAGTTGTGACACTCAACTTCTTTCTATTAAATCCACAATTAAATGGCATCAAGCAAAATTAAATGATCAATGAGCAATAATAGCTAATCAATAATGGGACACATAAGAGCTGAAACTGCAATCCCATCAAATGCAGCAAAACTTTGAGGATCCTGAGAACAAAGCAAGAATAAATTACCTTTGAGTTATTAGTCTCCTAGAAAATATAAAAGGATTTCAAACAATTTCTTTCATTAAAAAGGAGTTATGCATATTGCTAAGCACTTTTGCAGCCACGGAGTGGGTCCATAAAATTTTACCTCACAATATCAGAAATGCACAACCCAGACAATTTGCATTCAAATTCCTGAACTATATAGATTGATTAAGATATATCATCTCTGGAACAGTGCTGTGCTGATAGTCCTCTACAGAATAACAATTCGACTACATGTGGACTCATGGGGGTCTATATTATGTTGTCGAAAGACATGTTCAGCGAACACATCTTCATTGACAAATAAACATTGAACCCAGTAATCACTGAATGGCCACATCAGTGACCTTTTTCCCTAGGAGAAAAAGCACTTGGCCGAAGAAAGAGTAAACAATCATTCAAACCCTACATAGTGGAGGGATTCACCCCCCATACCCTCCTAACTAAATATACCAACACTGAGATTGCACTACAGTGGGGAAAAGGGCAAATCCCTGAAGACAGACAAGCTTTTTTCCCCTGGGAAAAAATTGCTGAGGTGGCCATTCTGTGATTACTGAGTTAGATGTTTATTCTTCTACATTTACAAATACGCAGAATGAAGATCTGCAAGAATATTATACCCACTGCAGTGCAGGTAATTAACTAGGCATGGTAAACGGACATGAATGTTGAGTTGCCCTGCGTGTTAAGGACACTGTTTTTGTGCAATTTTTCTATACCAGTTTTGGAAGTTAATTATAAACCACTGCAAACTCATGAGCCTTTTCTTCTCTTTTCTGTGCTTGACAGACTTCATCTTATAGGTTCATAGGTGTTTTCTAGGCTAACAATCACAAGGGTCTTTTTAAGCCTAGCCATGCATCCCAAATCTCTGACATGTTCCAATCCCCCTGATAAGTGTAAGCAGGGGCTTGGGCGATGAAACTTTTACATGCAGGGGCCTGGGAGATGAACCATTTACAGACTGCCTGTGTCCATTAGAGACATAGGTGCAAACTCAGGGATGATTCTTTGGAGGTTGATGAGAACAGCAGCACCACTAAACATCAAAAAACTATTCTGAAGTTAATGCTGTTCTGTTTTTTCAGGCATAATGCAGTCACAGTATTGTTTCTTTTAACTTAGTTTGCTATCCCATGGAACGGAAGGATAATGTATGTAATGTTCAATGACTTAGATTAGTAAGAATAGTTGCATTCATCCCTCCAGAGTTACCTGTTTAAAGTTTATCTGTTAATTCAGTGCTTTTTTTTATTTTTATAATTCGTCTTCTGATTTAGGTGTTAGAGAACTGTTAGTTGTATTTGGATTATCTGTATTCAGATTTTCTGTTGTTGAATATTTACTCTGTAACTACTTTTAAAATTTTATAGTGTCTTGTTTAAACATGAGTCACAATAGATTCCTCACCATTAATAATGCAGTTGCCAGAAACATTAAAATAACTTTAATCAGATTCAAGAAAATAACTGAGGTCAGCATTCTAGTGAACTCGCAGATCTGTGCTGGAATAGGAAAGGAGCCTCCACTGTCATTAAGCCAAAAGGTATTTTGAGATACAGTAACACATTTTCAGCCCAAATCGTTCTTTTACATAAAATAAAACTTGAGCAATCCAAAGCTAATTTACTTATGTCAAAATAGAAAGGACTTTGTTTCATCAGTTAGAATAACACTAGGCAAGTGATCACGGGGACCATAAGATGCCTTGTTGTATACACCTTTAAGAAGACAAACTTAATTTTTTTCCACCACTATTAAGCATGTAATACTGCTTACCTCCCAAATTAAGTAGGCTCTTACATGATAACCCTGGTGTAAATTTGTGCCTACCCATCCAGTCATCAAGACTATTTTTAAAGATAGTCAGAGCAGTACTTTGACCTATCCTGACAAATCATTCCCTAGTCTGTGACTATATTTTGGGGTAGAGTCAAGTCCCTAATGCTGTTTTATTTAGAGACACCGGTGTTACAAAGAAATAGTAGGTCAATTAGGACTGGGTCATTCATGGCTCAAAAGCTAGGCACAGGTCACATAAGAGCAGCTGTTAGACTACTGAGTATAAGCAGAGTTGTGCTTATCTTTTAGAATAATGAAGGATTTTAGACCTTCAGTTTTCTTCTTCAGAAATGTTTCAGACCTTCCAGTTGACTGATATCTTTGAATTTGTAAATAACAAAGGAGGCATGGTATTCATTGATGGGTCTTACAAGGGAAGAATATAAGGCTAGTATGTCTTCCTTGTCTCTTGAAGATATTGCTTTGGTAATTTACTGAACCAGATAGAACCAGTTCTTGACAGTGGTAAAAACATGATGATCAAATGAGGTAAAGTTTTTCATATAAGTTCCCCTGTATATTATGACCTTCTCTTTCTGGAGAAGAGTATCATTTATAATACATGAGGTGGGATCAACTTTTTTGCTGAATGTTACTATGCTACCCTTTTTGCACTTAACATGAGACCATTTTTCAGTACACCAAGTATGTGTATATTCCATCCCTTGCTAGAGCTGTTTACTGACAGTGAATGAACAAATAACAGTTCCTAACTTGCAGTTATCAGCAACCTTGGCCAATGACAGTTCTTAATGTGGATTTCTGCAAAATAAATGACAAACAAGAGAGAGGGCTTATCATGGATCCCTGTGGTGCCCCATAAATTACAATTTTCCATTCAGAGAGTGTACCAAACTACTGTCATATACTGTGAGTTATTGAATAGCCAGTTTGCAATCCAGAGACAAACGTGAGTTTGAATTAAGTTTGTCTAACTTTTCAATAAGTCCAGCTTGGGAATAATATCAAAAGCCTTGCCTAAGTCAAGATAAGCAGTGTTCACAGAGTAACCATAGTCCATATCCTCTGCAACATTTTCAGAAAACCTTACTAGGTCCAGAAGTTAGGACCTACCCATCTACCCATCAAAAAAAAAAAAACTTACTGAGTCTATTTCAGTTAAGTTGTTTATGTCTGCAGAAATGAGTTTTGCTATGATACATTCCATGGCTTTGCATATAAGGTTGTTGAGACTAATGGTTCCAAAATAATAATGTGGGTCTATAGAGGTTCCAGGCTTTGGGTATGGAAGTTATAGTGTCTGTTCTTCAAGCATCAGGCACAAACACTATAAAGTGGCTGAGATTTAATAGTTTAAGTTAAGCATCAGGTAGTACATTTTATTTATTTTATTTTATTTAAATTTGTTGACCGGGAGTGTTCAACTGGACGTGGGTCCATTTTCAGTGGAGTCCCGGGGAGAAAACCTCCACAGTAAAATAAACAGACAGTAGTTACATTGGATTACATAGCGATTAACAATTTAACATAGAAATTACTTACAACATATTTACAGATGAAGAACATAGTACATCAGTAGACAACTAGAATCTTTATCTGTGAAGTACATAACAGGCATTAACAAATGTAACAATGAAAAGTTCCTGCTGTATAATAAGTACTAGGCTTATGAGCATCTGAGCTTGCTGTCATCAAGGTAGTTAGTGGAGGTGAAAGAAAGGTAGTAGTTGGATGGGGTGGATGATATTAGAGTGGGAGTTGCAAGGGCATAGCCAGCATGTTTTTAGGTGCACTTTTAATAAAGTTTTGAAGTTGGTGCATGATGGTACAGAGGTAATTGTGGGTGGGAGTGAGTTCCATAATTTGGCTATGGCGCAAGAGAATAGTGCTTCACCAGCAGAGTTATTGGCTTTAGTGATCTGCAAATGATTTTGTTGCTGGATCTTAGTGGTCTGGTGGTGCGATAGGGTTGGAGTAGATTCTGGAGGGATGGGACATTTAGTGGATGGTTTACTAGTTTGTGGGCGAGTGAGAGTTGATACCACTGAAGGAGGTGAGGGAGTTCAAGCCAGCCCAGTTCAGCAAGTGAGAGACAGTGGTGACTATGGTAGGATGCCCCTGTGGCGAATTTGGCGATTTTGTTGTAGCAGGTCTCTAGCTTGTTTAGATCACATTGCCTTAGGTTGGTATATACTGGAGAGGCATAAAGTAGGGTGGAGATAAGGTGGGAATTTGCTATTGAAATCTTTGCTGCTTTGGTGAGAAATTGTTTATTTCTGTAAAATGCTCCTAGTTTTTTGTGGAATTTTTTATGGTCATGGATATGTGAATGTCAAATTTTAGTTTATTGTCTATTTCCACTCCTAGCAATTTGGTGTGTTCAGTTGGGTATATAGCGGTGTTGTCTTTTGCTGTGAGGTTAAAGTGAGAGTTGTTTTGAGTATGTTTGGTGGGTTGGAAGATGAGTAGTTTAGTTTTGTTTGGGTTGAGTATTAATTGGGCATCGGATAACCATGTTTCAGCTGAGGAAAAGGCTTCCTGTGTGACTTTTTGCAGTTTGGGTAGGGACTGGGCTGAGCAGATGATGGTTGAGTCATCTGCGTATTGGATGAGTGTGCCATGTTTGGTGGCAGAGGCTAGATTATTGGTGTAAACAGAGAAAAGTAGGGGTCCAAGGATGGATCCTTGGGGAACCCCTATGGAGACAGGTAGTTGGGGAGATATGTCATTCTTCCATACAACGGATTGTTGGCGGTCAGACAGGTAACTCTGAAACCAGTTGGTGACTGATTGTGAGAAGGATAGGTTATTGAGGACAGAGATAAGTTGTTTGTGTGGGACCATGTCAAATGCAAGTACATACTTGGCACTGATGAGAATGCAGCCTGACATGCTATCTCAACCCATGGAAGATAGTATTCTTAGCCTTTAACAGAGATTCTAAGACTTGTTCTAAAGTGATTATGGGTAAACACATTTTCCATGGACAGTGAGAGCAACAAGTAAGGTAGATGGAGTAAAGTAACTACTAGATTTCTCTGTTAGTATGTTGAGTATACCCTGGAGATCACAGTAGATGACATTAATATGGGGATATCAGTGCACTGTTGGATATTATTCCTTAATTTTATGACATGGACAAAGAAAGATTTGCAGCTTCCTTTGATATCTGTGGCAAACTTAAGTGCCTGGTCTGCTGTACATTTTCTTATAGTGCACTTGCTGGCATGAATCAATGTGGTCCTCAGGTAACGGGATGGGGATTTCTTGCAGCTTTTTATTATCTTCCTTCTTTTGTTATGCACCTAATGTATATAAATGTTCCACCACAGAGGTTTATTCCGGAATCTACCATTATATTTAGATGAGTACTGACTTTTCTATGCAACTGTTTAGGTGGTTTTTCAAGTCAGAGGTGGCTGTGGCAGCCCTCTCTGTTTTGTCTGTTTGCAAGGGATTTTTGGGAATTTTGCATATGTCTTGTATAACCTGAAGTATGACTGCCCTGGATAAGTCATTGAAGATGGCTTCATTTGTTGATAGGGTAGCACAACTATGCATGACAAAGAAGATTACCAATTTGTGCTCAGATTTAACTATGGATGAGGAGATGAGGAGTAGACTATAGACTGTGGCTAAGTTGATAAGGATCAGATTGAAGATGTTAGAGACTCCAGTAGGTAGGTTTGCAGTTTTCTCCAGTTCAGTCTATACAATTTTGAACATAACTACTTTTAGAGCTGTGAATTGTGCCAAATCAATGCTTTTTTAATTGAAGTCCCCTATCAAGAAGGTACTTGGTTCAATATTTAATGTCTTAGTAGTGATAAACTAATTTCCATGATCTTTGGGAGTTCAGTGATGAGAATCTGGAGCTAGTAGTAGATTAAGAGATAGATTTGTTAAGGGTAATTCCAAGTTAGGGTCATATGTCATGTGATGTGAGGTAATAGTGTTTCTAACAAATACAGTTGTTCCTCTCATCTTAAAGAAGTCTTGCTATATTAATTAAGAACTCACTGAGATGGTCAGTTGTGAAAACATTTTAGGAATCAGAGAGTAGACAGATTATTATTCAGGCAAGTTTGGTAATAATTCAGATTTCTCTAGTAAATGTATATGGGCCCAATGCATTTAAAATCTTTGTACTGTCCTTGAAAGAATTATTTGCTCACTTATTAGCTATTCTGATTTAAGGAGACTTTAATAAGGTATTATACCTAGAGTTGGATAGAATTTCAACAGGCTCAACTTGACTATCTAAATTTGCAAGATAGATTCAAACTATGTTAAAGGACTTCAACTTTATAGAGATTTGGAGCGTGCATAACCCACACACTAAATAATTCATTGTTTATGGCCCACAAGTGAGGTAGCACATAGACTTGATGTGAAGCTTATCAATCTACATGGCCTTTATTAGACAACACAGTCTTAAATTTTAAGATTTCCCTTAAAGCAAATCTCCCATATTTCATCCTTCAGTAAATGGTTAGCTAGATTCTAGTAAGACTGGCAAAATTAGGGAGACTTGATGGTCTCCAAATGTGGCACTTCCAAATTACTTGTAAGGAACAGGATGAACTATTCAAGAAAACCTTGAGAACAGACTACATTAGCTAAGCTGGGAAATTTTTTAAATGAAATTAATCATTAAGAAACCATATTTACAATCTATACACCAAAATTCTGGCTTGTAGGTATCTTCCCTCATAGAAATCAAATTCCCAGAGCCTTATACTGCTGGAATAGATGTATCACAACTGCCTAACAAATTATATTCTAACTCTGTGTCTGCTCAGCCCAACTCTTGATCTCAGCATGCAACAAGAGAACAGAAGTTGGCTAATACTTCAGCACAGGGTGTGGGCTCCTCTCTAGGAGCTCCTTTGAGCATGTGGTGGAGAGCAGGGGCCAGTGTACTGGTGACAGGCAGTGTAGGGGTAATGCCCAATGCTGATCTGAGTTTCTCTATAGTCATCAGGCAATATACATGTAGATTCATTATACAGAGAAAGGTAGAAATCAATGCAGCCATAGCACATCTGCTGGGGTGGTACATGGTTTGCATAATGACCAATGGAAGGGCCTGACTCATTAATGAAACAAAATGGAAAGATATTGTATGAAGTCTGTATGCTACAGATATCCTTCTGTAGCCACTCATCATGGCGAAGGACATTCACATGGCCAATCCTCCACTGCTTCTGGAGTAGAACCTACCATGAGAAGGTGATCATATGGGTGAGGGCATAGTCAAGGTCCTGTACTGACACCAACTCCACACCTTTATCCAATACAAAGGGCACAGTAGGACAGTTTGAATATAGATGGGAGGCTCATATAGAGACCACCCATAGTGTATCACTTTTTTCACACTTGTGGAATACTCCATTTTCAGTGAATTCTGATGAGAGAGCCTGTGACTTTCCCTGACGAGGGTGTTCCTGTGGACTGGGATGTACATGGTTGATGCACAGATCTCCTACAGGTATCTTACATAAGATCCCAGTATAGCACTGCATCTTCTGCTGGAGCTGTTTTAATTATTTTTTAACTCACCCACACAATCCCTGTAGCACCACCTATGTTTATTCAGGTACACCATATGAGAGGCACCACTACCACATTGATCAGTCTTCCTGACTCCCCACACTTAACCAAGGGACATAAACTCATACAGAGCATTAGCTTATACCTACCTCACACACACACACACACACACACACACACACACACACACACACACACACACACACACACACACACACACACATTGCCCTTTCTTGGCAGCTGTCACAGTGGTCCTCCCTATCTGTGCATATGATGGCAGCTATGCCCTACTATCAGTATTCTGTTAAATAGGTAGCTTGTGTCACATGCACAGTGTGGTCAGTACATTCATGGTATATTATAAACTGGTTGTAGTACTGCATATATCATTGTTACTTTTGTATGTTATATTTAACTTGGCCTATAGTTGTGAACCAGACACTACCACTTAGCTAGTGCCACGGTACACTGCACCTGCCTTCACTTCACATTGTCAATCCTTGCGGCCAGCTCCTTCATGGAATTTTCAACATGCACCTCCTCTGCCACTGATTCTGTGACTTCATCTTCCTGAGATCTCCACTGTGCTATATTTGTTTGCTTTCCAATATGTTGCAAAACACTGTAATTGTAAATATTTTATAGCACATTTCAAAATCATACTGTGAGGCACCACTGAAGACATAGAGACAGTGGATTCAGTACTTCAGAAATCCAAGCACATCTGATAGTGATTGAAGTCTGTGATAGACTGGTGTTGAATGCATTCTTTGCCATAGTCTGTGGAATTCTTATTGAAAATATGAGCTATGGCTCCAGGGAATATTTAAGATCATCAATGTGATGTACTTGTGGAAAATCACCTTGTTTAAACTGCTGGTGTAAGTTGCACATATACCAAATTTGGTAATTGTGAGTAATGCTTGAGTGTCCTATGCTTGAGTGACCTAATGACACATTTTATATTATAGTCTGTGCATTGAGGAACACCTGGCAGTTGATGAAGTGAAATCCATTATGTTTTTTATACTTTCATTCCTGTTATACAGAAAGAGGCCTTTACTGCAATATGGGGACAGAACACGGCTCTCAGTGTCTGAAAAAAAATATATATATATGTCATACAATGACTGAAGGATGTTTCATCTCCTCTACAGAGTATGGGAATCACATATGCTCCTCCATATGTCGTAGATGGCATCTAGAAATTGTTTGTATATCCTTGAGGAAGATGTCTGAGTATGCTCATTGGGTTCCCTGTTGGTCACTGGAATGTTCCTGAAACCTGCGTTATCAAATCTACATATACCTTGATTCCCACAGGGATGGGAACTCCATTCCTACCACAAGCTTGCATATGATGACAACATACTTCATCTAGCTCCTGCATTTTGTTTCTGATAATACATTAGCACGCCACTATTTCTGTAGCACAGGGAGCAAATAATATTGCATTCATATGGATGACTCAGCAATGACATTGACCCCATAGTCCCAATGTAATGCTCCATGGTTACTAGCAGTGAGAATGGTCTCTTAGATATCCACATTTGTTAAGTAGATTTTTACCCTGAACATGCGTTTGCAGTCTCTCCCACACAATTCCAAGATTTCACTGCTGTGAGCAGTTCTAACAGTCAGTTCCAGACATGCAAACTGTATACATTTCTGAGTCACACAGCCATATCATTTATCTTCATTTGCATTTGCCATCATTTTCATAACTGTGTTCATTTCGCTGTCATCACATGATCACTAGCATATGATGCTGCCCATAGTATTTTGTGGCATAGCATGGCCATACTAAGCATGTCCCTGAATCTCTCCATCCTTACCCACCACCACACATTATGCAATTTCAGCTGTCCTGATGTGGTATTTGTTTTAAAATCCCAGGCTTGTTATAGGATAAGTTCTTCAGAAACAACATGCATACTTTTCAGACTGCAGAGATGCTTTAACTGTATACCATGATATACAATACCTTGAAGGATATGTTTACTAATATTTGTACAAAAGTATTCCCTCAAGTTTACATAAGATATGAGCAAAAGCACTCACATGGGAATGCTGTCCTACAAACTTACGTCATGTACAACCTGAAGCAAGCTATGTTCCTAACACCCTTTTTTGTATTATTCATACTCCAAGGTCATGCCATGTAGGAGAACAAGCATTCAGTAAAATTATTAAGAACGCACATACCCCTATTCCTCTGAGACTCTGCAATCATAGAGTAAATACTAACTAATGAAATTCAGCACTGTATACATCTCTGTAACAAGCAGCAATCAAATCAGAACCGAGAAGCAAAACACTGAACAAAATGCTTGAAGAAATTGGAACCAAAGAACTTTATTATTGATCTTCTCATAGAAAACCTGTAGAAACTGAAATGTGCATGTGTTATATATTTCTCTGGGTACTTAGATTAAAATTCAAGTACTGGCAATACAGTTTCTCATATAAGTGCGCAGGCAAGATGTACTCCTGAGTTGCTGAGTTTCTTATAATACATGAAGATGTGGTCCCGTGTAATGTATTACTTTTTTCTTTATTTATTTATATTTTTTTATTTACTATCATCTGTTTTTTGGCATCTTAAACAGGTTTGAGAAATGTCAGGATTTTTTAATGAAAATGGTGAAAGTCAAAAGCTGTACTTAAACAAATAAAAATATGCCGTGTTCAGATTCTACACCTGTTTGCCTCTCTCACAATAATATTCATCTGGATTCATGAAGCTTGGTGCAAGTACGGTTTTAGCCTTGCGCCAAGCGTCCTCATTACGGATGGTGCAGCAGTGCCATATGAATATTTATGAGGCCGCGCTGCCACACCCGCGATGTGCACAGGAAATGTGTGCGAGTGCAGCGGGCATGTTCAACTACTCTACGGAGGCGTAAACATGCCCCCACAGTTGCACAACCTAGTATGCTTACTATTAGAGCCCGCCTCTAATAGTAAGCCAGTAATTCAGTGCCCGTAGATACCGAAATGTATGATAAGCATACAATAGTGTCCACGAACACTGAAATAAAATTGAAGTAGAGCACACAAGCATGTAGTGGAATGTTGAGCCCCGTCCCTAGAACTTTCACAATTAGATTCCCCATGCCCCTATTTTACATTTGTATTGCTGCAATATCGAAAGTGCAAGCAAAGCACAGTGAGTTTGCGGGTCACTGCCCCCTGCTTATCATAGCTTACACAACAAAATCATTCAAATAGAGAAAAACATGCAGAATCAACATTCACGTCAATAGTGTAGTAGCTAGAGCATCTGCCTAATGAACAGGCATTCACAGTTCGAGTCCAACTAAAGCGCATATCATTTTCCATGTGGAATGTCGTTTTGCTGTAAAACCTACATAATAACAAGTAAATGTGAACTGGACTACTGCATGAAATTTTTAACTAAATTTCATTCAATCAAGGTGGTAGTGTCATAATGAATAAGGCACTCGTAAGCAGATGTAAGCACAAATAAGCAGTAGTAAATATATATATATATATATATATATATATATATATATATATATATATATATATATGTATATATATATATATATATATATATATATATATGTATATATATATATATATATATATATATATAAGTACCAGTAAGCAAGTCTGAGTGTACTTTAGCGGTGTAAGCAGTGCCCAGCATAGGAAATGTATATAAATATGTACAGTTCTATAATATATATATATATATATATATATATATATATATATATATATATATATATATATATATATAATATACATATATATATATATATATATATATATATATATATATATATATATATATATATATATATATATTTATATATATATGTCCATATATATCTATGAAGAATGACTGTCATAACAATAAAGCATACAAAAGGAATGAGAAAGGAATCACCAGCACCTCCAGTATTATATAGTGCTGTCAGCGTATGTCATATCAAGCGTATGTCATATCAAGCTTGGCAGGAGTGAGCAAAGCACTGCTACTCACACCACAAGCAGAATACTACCAGTGGGAGTAACATTGTCGATCTTATAAATCTATTTTACAAACAATCACAGAAAAAAAAAATAGAAAAAAGATAGAAAACTATCAAAAAATGTATAGGATGATTGGACCTCCGACCATTACACAAGCAAGGGCAGGTATGTTCAAGGACTAAATGGTGGGAGAACCTTATAATACATGGGTTGGGACAACATACATGTAGGGCCCATAATGCTGGGGAGAGGGCAATGTGTGGAGGTGTATCATGGCTGCGATAGCAACTGGACAATGGATGGTATGCGCGTATGTCGAACTTGGGTGTGGTGGAGGAACTATGGGTATGAAATTATGGATCCAGGTGTGTCAGGGTTGGATGGGCTGGTTCTAACTGGACCACCTCGTGGAGGTTGTGAGTTTGTTATAAGTATATATGCATACACACATGCATATATCTATATGTAGAAGTACATTCCCTGTAACACATTAATTCCTTTTGCAGACATAAATAACATGGATGTGCCCTTACAAACCTCGATAGTAGATAGAATAATAGGCTGTGCATAAGAGGGAAGGAATGAAACTGCTAAAACTCAGAAGTGTGTACAATGTCCAAAGTCAGTGCTGTGCTCAAAAAATCAAATGTGAGGTCTTTCTCACACATGGAATCATTCCTGTGATCTGCCTGCTATGGCAACACCAATCACTAAACTGGTCTATTGTAAAATAATTACACCGGACTCATACATAATTAGCTCTAATGTGTAATGTATGCCTTACCACATAGTCATACTTATTAATTTATTGTAGTGTCATGTTAATGGGAGCAAGGATGTAATGAAGTAGAGTCTAATCTTGAAATAAAGACATGTGTGTCCCATGTAGGACAACCCAAAAATTGTGAATAGTGTCCTATTTGTCACTCATGTCACCAATGTTTGTGGACTAAAAGTTTTGGATTTCTGAGGATACGTGGAGTGAGTCAACCCATGGGATGGGTCTACAAGGAGTAGGGAGTGGCCAATGTGTAGAGGTGTGGATACACCAGGTATCCAACTGGAGAATGGATGACTGCTATGTTAGTGAAGTGTTGGGGTGGGTGTTTGGGGAACTAGGAGTCATGGGTATATGGGTATATATGCAAATGAAGCATCACAGCAATAGTGTATTAGTTAGAGCATCCGCCTAATGAACAGACATTCCCTTTCCGAATCCCACTGCAGCACCTACCATTTTCCATTGGTAATCTGTATATGGACAAATTTCGACATCTGTCTGCTGTATAACCTGCATAATAACAATTAAAAGTGAACTGGAGCGAAGTGTCAGTGTCATAATGAATAAGGCACTAGTAAGCAGGTTTAAGCATATATAAACACCAGTAAGCATGTTTAAGTGTGTTTGAGCGGAGTATGCATTGCCTTACAGACAAATTTTATATATATATATATATATATATATATATATATATATATATATATATTTATATATAGTTGCAGACATATATATATATATATATATATATATATATATATATATATATATATATATATATATATATATATATATATATATATATATATATATATATATATATATATATATAGATATATTAGCCTTCTTTCGGCTTTTCCCAGTTAGGGGTCGTCACAGCGGAACTCCGGTCCACTAAGGGATGGAAGGGTGGCCTAATGGTTAAGATGTTTGCCTTACAAACACAAGGTGCAGGGTTTGAATCTCACAAGGGATAATTGGCTAGGCTTAAAATGGCTCGCAAGGGCAGTTAGCTTAGTACTAACCTATGAGCCTATATTTTTATGTGCTGAGTTACCAGCCCTGACGCACAACCTTCAATGAAGGTACGCCCATTCATGCATGTCTCCACGCAGAAGACGCTCTAGCTGAGAATCGAACCAGAGAGTGTCTTACTGTGAGGTGACAAAGCTACCGCAGCACCACCATCATATAAAATGTACCTACAAGAGGGTAGTGAGAGCAGCTATGTTATATGGGGTGGAGACAGTGGCACTGACAAAAAGGCAGGAGTCAGAGATTGAAGTGGCAGAGTTGAAGATGTTAAGATTTGCACTGGGTATGATGAGGATGGACAGGATTAGCAATGAGTATATTAGAGGGTCAGCCCAGGCTGGAAGGTTTGGAGACAAAGCCAGAGAGGCAAGATTACGTTGGTTTGGACATGTGCTGAGGAGGGATGCAGAGTATATTGGGAAAAAGATGCTAAGGATGAAGCTGCCAAGTAACAGGAAAAGAGGGAGGCCTAAGATAAGGTTTATGGATGTGGTGAGAGAGGACATGCAGGTGGTTGGTGTAACAGAGCAAGATGCAGAGGACAGGAAGAAATGGAAACAGTTGATCTGCTGTATATGTGTGTGTGTGTGTGTGTGTGTGTGTGTGTGTGTGTGTGTGTGTGTGTGTGTGTGTGTGTGTGTGTGTGTGTGTGTGTGTGTGTGTGTGTGTAGATATACACAGATATACAGCTATGATAGGAAACAGCACACAAGAACGACATATGTTCACAGGCTATGCCAATGGAAGTGAGGGGCCCAAGCAAGAAACACATAGCTTGACCTTCCACCCCCCCCAAGGCAGACAGAGGAAGCATACACATAAACCCGCAAACAATGTAAATAGTCCACTGCTCCCCAGAACACAGGCAAGATACAACAAACGGGGGGGGGGTACACAGTGCACCCATGAAATCTAATCTTGGAACACAGACGGGAGGGTACCTTGCAGGACTCCCCAAAAATTGACATATAACCAAAAGAAGGTGATACGCTGACCGTTTTGGCCGGGGTGTGTACATACCCGAAACACAAGGGTGGGAAAGCCATGGATTGAGGCAACATATGACATGGGTCCCATGAAGTGGAGAGTGGGCAGCGTGCAGTGTTATGTTCAGACCCTACCAGCACCTAGAGTAAGGATGGCTGCTGTAGAGGAGGTGCGGGTGGGCGAACTGTGGGTAGCTAGTTATGGGTCTACATGTGCAAGCGTTGGCTGATGTGGGTCTATGTGGACAGCCCCAGGGATGTAAGCAAAAGTGTTCATTGGTCAGAGGCATCGCCTAATGAACAGTCACACCCGCTATGAGTCCCACTGCAGCTAAGTGTAATCTACATAGCAAGGAAGGAATAACCAGATATAGCTGTATATATGTAGAGGTATGTGTGTATATATCTACCCATAGCTACATGGAGATATACCTCTCCCTCTCCATAGTACAAATGTATACATACAGAGCCAGAATACATATACATACCCACATAGCAATATATACATATGCAGACACCCGTATACCCATAAGTCGTTATATATATATATAGACAGCAATATATAAATATATACATGTATGCATACATATACAGATCTATCTGTATATAGTAATGTATATAATATATATATATATATATATATATATATATATACAGATATATATATATAGATATATAAAGATATATATATATATATATATATATATATATATATATATATATATATATATAGATATACATAGCTAGGATATGATACAGCAGTTACGAATTACATATGTTCACAGGCCGTGCATATGGGGGTGAGGGGTCCAATCAACAAAATCAACAAACATGTAACACGTAGCATCAACCCACCCACCCCCAACTAGACCGGTGAAACATACAGTTACACAATAAAAGTAAACAAACCACTGCTTCCCAGACCACAGGCAGGATACTTCCAGTGGGAGAGACCTGCCAGGTCTATTCTTGAAACAAAGACATCAATGTCCCTTGTGGGACACCCCAAAAATTACTGATCATTGGAGTCAGTTCCATTCATGAATCATCAAGCCAGGCTGCAGATGTACATGGACCAGTAGGTTGTGCAAACCTGATAACCCATAGGTCTACACAACGTACGACATGGGTCCTGACACGCGGAGTGGACAGTGTGTAGTGGTGTGGTTAGACTCCACCTGCACCCACAGTAAGGATGAGTACTGTAGAGGAGGGGCAGGTAGGGGAACTATGGATATGCAATTATGGGCCTAGGCATGTAGGTATTGGCTGGTGCAGTTGTATTAGGACTGTCCCGGGGATGTAAGTAGTATTCCAAAATGGGCAGAAGTTATGCCAATACCTCTCAACCCCTAAGAGCAAATCCACTGGACAGGACATAAACCATTGGGGGAACAAATAGGGACCATACCTCTCAACTGTCTGTGATTTTCAGGGACGTCCCTGACTTTGAATCAAAATTTAACTCTGTCCCTCTTAAACCCTCCTAAAACTAGTGACTTTTGGAGGAAAGGTGGTGAATTACACTTAATGAATAATGACAATAATTAAGAGTTATAAACTTCTTTCACTTCAGAAAATGTGTATTAATTCGTATGTTCTGATTCTGCAATGTTTCAAATTAATAGCACTAATATTTTAAAGGTGTCCCTGATTTTTTCTTGACTTGTCCCTGATTCAGTTAAAAATTGTCCCCAACTGTTCAAGAGGTTTGATAGGGACAGAAAGCACAGATTCCACTTGCAACCTTAGAAAACTGATAGAATAATAGGTATAAATTAGCATGACTCGGCTGAAGGATGTGGGGTCCTAAACCCAATTACTTGTCTGTATTTAATGGTGTCAATTCCCAGGGATTTGCCAGACAGGTGCAAGACTGTAAGAGGAACACACCAATAGTATGAAGCAAACTCTGGACAGGCCACGGATTTTGTGCAGTTGGCCGGCATACTTACACCTAATGGGCAGCCATTCCTGATATGGGTCCCACTGCAGCACAGTCCAGTTTAAATGGCTAAGCACGGTATGACCATATGTGTCATTGCATAACCCACTACACAACACCTACGAACACATGGTCGCAACACCCCACTGTAGGCATGTAAGCCGATGTAATAGGCATCAGAAGGTATTATCGCAGTCCTCACCCCCACCCAGGGGTGTGAGTGTCAGATGCAAACAACAAATGCAGTGTATTTGCAAGTACGGGAGCAAGTGGGTGTAAGTCTGTTTGGGCACCGGTATGCAAGTATCACACTGGTAAAGCAATGTAGAGGCTAAATGAGGGTAAGAAACTGTAACCTGAGGTTAGCATTGCTTAGCTTCGTGCAAACCTGCTCACAACTGCTTTAAAGTGCCTTAATCACTCTGTACCCAACAGCTCGAGTTCTGGCCAGCAACAAAATAACCAGCCTCTGCAAGGCTAGACCTCAGGACCCTTTTTATCACAGTCATAGTATTAAACCACTATGCCATGATAGTAATACATATAAAGGAGGCATCAGCAAACTAATCTTCACAACAGGGAAATCTAATCAAATATGTGAACAGAATTTATGCACAGTGTAATGTTCTATAACCTACCACAGACCATAAATATGTGAATTAGAGTACTGCAGTAAGCATAGAGTTGAGGTGACACTGTAATAAAGTTATGAAGTCCACAGGACCTCATACAGTGTATGTACACATGAATGACGGATACCAGACACATTTATAACCTGTAATGAATATGACATAGCTTAGCCTTTTTGAAACCGGCCAATTACGGAAAAGTGCAAGAATCCGGTCCTACTTAAACTGAAGAGGAGGGAATATGGCTCATAACTGGTTGTAGCAGACCCTTGCAGGTAGAATGGCTGGAGTGGGAGAAGGCACTCGCTTAAGAGTGCAGCACTGGGGCATCCAGGAGTCCAAATTCATGATATGGATCCTGGTAAAGCACCATGACAGGAGACTACAGCAGTGCCAATACCAGGGCTCGCAGTGCAAAACGGAGGCCTGGGACAGTCTCACCTGTGACCTCACTAGTGCCACAGGTATCTCCTGGACTGGTGAGCAGGTCAGGCACCATCATGCAGACCTGAAACGGCAGAGGGGGGATGTCCTGGAACAGTGGATCCAGGAAGCAAGGCAGATGCAGAATGCCCCAGAACTGAGTAAGTACACCTTCCACTACATAGTTAAAAATTGCCTAGCTTGTGTATACTATGGATAGGTATGGCTAAATATCATTGTACTTCTCTGACAGCTGCAGATGAGCATGCTGTGAACCAGCAAGTCTATGATGCTCGGCTGCAAAGGATGCGTTGCAAGGCAGGTTGGTAAATAGCCTGCATGTACTGTAATAACAAATAAATGTAAGAGCCTCAGAAAGTGTTGTATCAGTTTACAGAATTGTGTAATATGGTGCAAATAAAGGTGTAACCCCTGCATTGCTTCTGTTTACTCTGCAGTCATATGTTGTTGTACTGTTGCAGTTATTAAATAGTACTGTTGTAGTAAGCAGTGTTACCCACACTGATACGCAGATATAATGTGTATGAAGTACTATATAACAATGTCAGAAGTGCAAACAGGTCAGTCATATTAGATGAAATACATTGAAAAGCCTCACAACAATTGCCTGATAGCATAGTGTACAGTAATGTTTTTGTCACACACAGCAGGGCTATGGATCAGAGGAGCGTCAGTGATTTGTATGCATAATCATTCCACACAACTGCACACAGTTTGTTGGAATGTTCAGTGAGAAAGCTGTATGCATATATACACTTAACAACTGTACAGATTATGCTAGAATGCTCAAATAGAAAGTGGTATGCATATTTATACCCCTCAACTGTTCCAATCTGCCCAGGATGTCCGTGAGCAGGTTTCAGCCTGTTTGCAAGGGTTTAAGCACTGCCTACACAGGTTAAACAATCAAGGATGTAACTGAGTGTAAGGAACTGTAACCAAATGTAACCACCACTTACCATCACGCAAACCCGCGCACACCCACTCAGAACTGCTTAAAAGTGCCTTAATTACTCCGTATCCAACGGCCCTTGTTCTGCCCAGCAACAAAATAAATGGCCTCTGCAAGGCTCGAAACCAGAATCCTGCACACCACAACCAATGTGATTTACCACTAAAACATGGCAGATATACAGACATTGGATGTTATCACAAACAAATCATCCAGCACTATCATTCAACAGTTTAGGAAATGTATTCCATCATGTAGATGTATGTGTGTGTGTTTATGTCCAGATATATATACATACATATATAGAGATATATATAGATACATCAAGAACATACCATGTGACAACAAAGCATTAAAAAAATAATGAAAAGGGAAACACTTGCAACTCCAGTATTATGTAGTGGTATTGTCCTATGTAATATCAAGACTACCTCAGACAGACATGTCATTAATACATGCAAACGTATGTACATTGGCCAAATACATTACTTTGTGCATTTTATTTACATTAATGAAACAGTTCCTGTCCAATCATGATGTGAGAACAGTACTCTTGCAAGGTGCTGTGTGCGACATCATCATCATTGAAAAGTTAAATGGGGTAACCATAGAGGGACCTGTAGTGTAGTGTGTACAATGGGGTCATCTACATCACGTGTACCTGGAACGTTTAGGAGTCATGTGCATACCAGGATTGTGTGGCTGAGAGAGGGTGGAGGACAACAGTAGTATTTTGTGATGCAAATTAAAAAGGTTACATGTGCCCAGTGGACACGTGTGTGAAATGGACAGCTATGTATGGGGCAAATGTTGTTCTGGGAACAGATTGGCCTTTTATTTCTGTTTTTGTAAAGTGAGAGTGGGATGTTGGTGAAGGAGAGTAGGTATGCTTGTGGAGGATAGGTTGGGTAGGATGACAGACAAGACAGCATACAGGGGAGGTATGACACGTGTGGGGGGATACACCTTGGACAAGGAGGGGTGTTCGGCAGTCACAAGCCTATGATCCCCCAAATGGAACCAGTGGGATGGAGGTTCCCACCCATGGCCAGCCACCACTGCACCTTCACAGTCGCAAAGGTGGCTGTGCTGGGGGCTGTCTAGAAGGAGCAGACTCACCCTCTAAATGCGACACTCTGCCCTCAAGCTGGTGTATCTGGCCTCAAAACCCCATATTGAGCCCCCCTACGCACCACATCCTGGACTGTACGATGGCCGACAAGTTCCTGTCTGGATCTGCTCCCAGGGGGGATAAGCCCCATCCTCAGTGGCGGTTCCACCAGAAGGTGGTGCAGAGCCAACAGAGGTTGAGGTTCAAGGCTCGGCCCCAGACATGCTGTTGGCCGGTGCCATGGCCAGCTTAAGTGGGACAGGTTGCTCTGCCGGGAACTCTAATCCCATACAGCCTATGGTGTTGCTGTTGTAACACAGATATGACTTAGTAATAGTCAACAGCATTCAGGATTAATTATAATAGCATGCATAGATATGACCATCAATCCAACACAGCAGAAGTCATACATTTTCAGAGGGAGCACAACACATGCATATATACTACATAACATCTGTTCAAAGCGTAGATGACTTGCGATGGCAGCTTTGAACAGTGGCCCATTATTGGCATATCATTGTGATAACCTCAGACAGTGACTGTAATACCACTGTTTCATGTGACATATGTCCAATCAGGGATGCAATGCCAGTAACTCTCATCACTATCACCATGTACGGACTGCAATCCTCACACTATGCTTCTGCAGTTCACAGATGTGTGTTCTGTGAGTAACACAAGAAACAAATGGTTCCACACACTGACCAGTCCACATATGACTTTACAGATGGGATTTTCCTCAGAAACAGAGCACTGTCTTGCCAGTTATTAAAACATGAATACTAGCCATTACCACACACAGCCTATTAAATTGGCAATAGTCTCAATGAAGCATAGCTACACTTACATGCTGTAGTCATGTCTAGCACATCACCTTCCTGTCTTTAGGCTATTTTCCACTGTGTATGTTGTTTGAGGAATATCCAGATATCATCTGTGATGCTGTTTACCAAACACCAGATCCAGGTTCCACTCACAGCGACTGTCATGGGCAAACACCGACATGATGTTCCTAGATATTGTACTGTGTTTCCATGCAATTGGCTATGGGAATGTCACCACAGCTGTTCCACATGCAATTAGCTAGAGGAGAACTGCAATAGTTGCAGAGGCCATCACCTGATCATGACCATCACTTACAAAACACAAGCTGCTGCTGAGCAGGTGTACAACTGTACATCCACCAAAGAGTGTGTGGGAGGGACAGACAGAGGCAAAGCACATCAGAGAAGGGCTGGGAGACTAAAATCTATGCATAGTCTGTCACACACCTACCAGTACAGGAGTTCAAACCCCTGACTGACTAGTCATTACTATTACAAGTGCATGCAGTTATTACATGTGCCACATAGCTGACATGTTGGTGTGCTGTAAGAACATATATGTGTGCTGGTGAGTGACATCTGCAACAGAGATATAGTAGACATGCATTAGGTGTAGCACACATGGCTGTCCACATGAACAGATGTCATTGTCAACACAACTGCACTCTCTAAGGGACTCAGACACATTGGCACACTTTGACATGCTCACAAATACACTTCCTAACTACTGTTTGCCACACTGCAGTAATGCACAGGTATTACATGCACCACAGGGGATATCCTGAGGTTCTATAGGCTAGGGCATGTGAACGTGTCTGATATCAGTCAGTCTGCCAATGGGAATTATACTGGGTGTGACTGTGGTTGGGAACATCATACCCCACATGCAGACATAAGGTGCCAGTACTGACATGCATGTGTGTATTGCTTCATGGGTGTTTAGTGGTTGGCTGTGCAAGATGGCTGTACAAGACTGGGTGAGGGGTAATCCTTGGCATCAGGCCCCCTGACAATGACCAGGAGTGTGGTTCAGGGGTGTAGTGACTGCAATGTCCACACAGATGGGTATTTTACGACCTGTCCTGTCATCCTGGTTACCATTGTGTGTGGCCATTGCTTTGCAATGCATGCCATGTCTGTGATTAATAGTCCTTGACATGGACAATGCCTGGGATGTGCACGTCTCACAATAATGTACAGTGACATGTTTAAGTGTACCTAGTTTGCCTGGCACATGTTGTCTACACTGACTGTTATCATCAGATGTGCCAATACTGGTCTGGTGTGGCAGGACCTGCTAATAGACAGCAGGTTGACCCTGCACAAGCAATGATAGCATGATACAGGTATTCCCTGGTGTCAGTGGCATCTGTCCATACAAGGAATGTGTGTAAGGCATTGTATGTCCTTTGTGGATCACATTTGATGGCACCACATATGTTGCAGGCATCCAGTGGGGAACATAGTGAAGGTGCATTGTCCACAATTATGTGCCAATTGTACTGTTGGACAGGGTGCCATGCCCTCTGCAGCCCACTGCAATCACACCATGCTTACTATCTGTCAACAATGTGCAGGGTACTAGCAACCTAGTGGGATATCCTAGGCAAGTGTGTTTGTGTATGACACATGGGTTCAGATCATATTTTGGGTAATAGCAGGGTTGCTTACTGTGTTCACCAGGCCTTTTGCCATATGTAGGGGTATGGCTTGCCAACCAGTCTCTTGGCTGATTGAAATCTGTAGACCTCATGAGGTGGACATTGTGACATATAATATGGCCACCATATAGGAAAACTACAAAACCCGCTCCTCAACATGTCCAATGGTTAGACAGTCACAGCCACCTCCACACAGGCTTTGACTGTCAAACACACACACACACACACACACACACACACACACACACACACACACACACACACACACCAATCTTGGATTAGAACTCCTACCTAACTAGTTTATCACACTACAACATTACACAGTTATAGCACGTGCTACAGAGATTACTGGGTTACTCCATCCCGAACGGTGTATTTCACAAGGAATGACATCAGCAAGTTTACCAAAGTAGGGCATTTCAGATTTCCTGCAAGTGAGTAGTCAAAATGCATTCCTCACAAAACACACAGTGAAACACACACAACATGTCCGCAACCGACATGTGTGGGTATAGAACCCATGACCAAGATCTGTATCACACTATTGCATGGAGATGTTATAGGATACACCACAAGGATTAGTAGGGAATGTGTTCCCCAGAGGTGTATTTTACAAGGTATGACATCAGCAGGAGTACCAAAGTAGGGGACGGTAAAGCCCTGCAAGTGAGTAGGGTATAACGCATTGCTCCCTACACAGACATTGAAACACATAGAAAACATACACAACTACCATGATTGTGGATGGATCCGTTCCACAATTCTAAATCACACTCCAGTGGTACGTAGTTACAGGACGTGCTACAGAGATTACTGGGTTACAGCAGTCACAGAGGTGTATTCCTAGGTAGGTGACATCATCAGGATTGCCAAACACATTTACACCCACTTACAACTGCATAAAAGTGTCTTATTCAGTCCTAAATGACATTGTCAACAAACCATGCAGGTCTTGAACCCTGGACCATGCACACCGAGGTCGCTGAACTTATCACTAAGCCATCTGGGTTCTATATGTATTTCATGTTTTTTATAATACACATCTTACTACAGGTATTCCACAGTACTGAAAACCAATGGTACAGTCACTTTGTGTACATATGTACAATACCCTTGAATGTGCTGTACTTAGTGAAACAACATAGACAAGTCTACATCTGTATAACTGTCATAACTAAATACACATATGCACCTACGCGATGTGTACACACACACACACATATATATAAGCATATACACAGACACAGCTATAGCTATATATATATATATATATATATATATATATATATATATATATATATATATATTTTTTACACACACACACACACACACACACACACACACACACACACACACACATGTCTGAACACCCTTTGTGACACAGAAGGGATCCAAAGGAGCTGATGTGTACACAAAACAGAGGCATCTCTAGTTTTATAACATTTAAATCATAATTAGTTCACCAGAGAAGGGATGGTTGTTGTGTATGTGGAGTTTGGTGTGGGGATTGATGACTAAGGAAATATACACTAGGGATTGTGGATATTGAGTGGGGGAATGATGGGTATGGACATACACCCTGGCGGCCACTTCTGTGTCACTGCTCCACAGTGGCACAGGAAAACAATATACCCAGCTGTAGTCGTTCGTGACTGTCTATTTTTTTCTATTCCTAACTATGTAATCATTTGTAGACTCCACTCACCACAGATGACTACCATGGTGTGCGGCATGTTAAAAGACATAACACATATGTATGCCTGGCTATAGGGTAGTCACACACACAAACAGACACACACACTTGCCAGTATTGTGCATACATGTATTGCCTATGTAAATGTAACTAATAGAGTGGTATGCAGTTGGGGACACCATACTATTACACTTACTCTGATCCTACTTCTGAGCTGGGTGACATCACAGGACTGATTACCTGCAGTGGGGTGGGGAAAAGGGTGGTTTAGCAGATGACAAGGATAAATTCCAGTGCAAAAGGTGGTTTCTCTTGGGAAAGCAGCAAAATCCACTGTCATGACAGGATGCAGAAACAAATACACACACACAGCCACACTCAGCCATTTGCTGACACACACACACCCACACACACACACACTTGCCAGTGGTGGGATCAGAACTCCTGCTTATCTACAGATCACTATTACAGTACTACGCAGTTACGAGACACGCCACAGAGATTACACATTTCAAGGCAGTCAGAATGCCATTCTAAGAGTGAAGACAACAACAGGAATACTGACAGTCAAGATGTACATAGCTGTAAATTTATGTGTTTAAAGTAGGAGCCCATTACAACCTGTATGCACAAACATGACACATCATCTGCAGGTAAGACATAGGTAGGCCTGAGAGGTATAGTTGTAGTACAACAAGCCCTGAACTGGAGTATGCCCATCTGTGGAATGGACAGCTACTATCACTTTACAGGGTTACAGTGGTCATGCTCATACACATAGAATCACAGGACGTGTTTGGATGCATTGACTCCAATTACACAAGGTGACAGTGGGCATCCTCATACACTTTGTAGTACAGGGCCGTTTGGGATGCACTATGACTACAACTACACAAGGTTATACTGGGCATGCTCATAACCTTAGAAACAAAGGGCTTGTTTGGATGCACTGACTCAAATGACACAAGGTGGCAGTGGGTACGCTCATACAATCAATAGCACAGTGCTGTTTGAGATGCAGTACGATTCTAACCACGGAAGGCCACAGTGTGCATACTCATACACGTACATGTACAGAACACGTTGTAATGGACCCCTATGTAAACACACAGGTTTACAGCTATGTAAATCTTAACTGTCAATATATATGCACATCATACAGCTTTACTACCAGATACCTGTATGTGGCCCGTAAATTATATATCTGTGTCTGTGCTGTGTGATGCACATGCATGCATGCACATGAAGTACTGACATATATATGTGAAATATACACAATCATGCATGTGTGGAAGTGACAGACAATAGGTTAACTGGGACACACAGGTGGTTGCTAACTACAGCATGTGTCACACACATTGCTGCCCTGAAAGGCATACATTGACAGCAGGTTGTGGACAGTGGCATGTGCAAGCATATTATGTGAGCCCCATTGTCTAATGGTACTGTGGTGCAGGTGTCAAGATGACCACTGCTGGCTGTGTTAGTAGTTGTCATTATTAGCAGGACAGCTACACCAAGTATATCTGACATTGGTCATATACACAACATCTGCTGGTGTCCGTCACCTTAGATGTAGCATTTGATACCAAACACATTACTGGCACTCGCAGTGATGTCATGGTACAAGTGGCAACTGCTTGACCAAAACAATGACCCAATGTCCTGCTCTAAGTATGAGGTTGTCCAGTGTCTGTCATTCCAGGAAGTCATGACTGAAAGACAAGCCTTTGTCACACAGCACATGCATCCATGATTCAAGGGAGTGTGGATAATACATAGGTCGCATTTACCCATATAGTGGCATTCCAAGGCAAAAGTTCTAAACACAGAAATAATACCCTGACACCTACAAGACAATTGCCTCAGATTCTTATGCTAACCAGTGCTAGATGTGTGGCTTTCATAATCCATTTGCTCAATGTAGAACCTACAATGGGGAACACTGACATCTGTGCAGTGAGGAACACCTGGCTGAAGGCTCTGTAGTGCACAATTGCACTACCACCATATAATGCAGATCCAGACATGTGGGCCATAACACTGGTATGGACCATTCCCGGTGGTGGTGTCCACATATTCATAAAGGCTACTCACAAGTAAAGACCACTACTCTGACATACGTCATTACAGATGAGTCAGGTACAGGTGACCATGGCAAAAGCTGCATTCTAGGGTGTATCCTCATACATCCACCACCATGTCCACAGACTACCAACACACATCCATACATGTGGTATGACATAGTATGGTAGAACACCAAATAACCTTCGATTGGTGGACTGTACCTAGCCCTACATCAACTGTGCAAAGTACCAATGTACTGCCACAGTTGCATAATGTGTTATGCAATGCAATTATACCACTGTTTGTAACCAGCTCAGTTGTACGCATATCAGGGTCCCTCAGATGTTGTCAACATTACACAGTCGACTGTTGCTGTACACCAGTAAACAACACCCTCATGGTTGGATATGACCTAAATGTACCTGCCCCAGATATGTACATCCCACACTCATAAAACATAAATGAAAATACCATAGCTGTTGTTGTCCTTTCTACATACAGGTGGCTACATTCATTACACACATGCACATGGCAGATAGGTCCATGGCTGCTGAATGATAATAGTGCATAAGGTATGATATCTATGTGGACAGAGGTAATATTCCATCTCTATTGGTCACCCATGACACCTATCATATCATACCACAATCCATGTCTGCTGAATGATAATAGTGCATAAGGTATGATATCTATGTGGACAGAGGTAATATTCCATCTCTGTTGGTCACCCATGACACCTATCATATCATACCACAACCCATGTGGCGGGTATGTCATTAGACATGTCCACCTAATGCAATGCCTACAAACATACCCAAATAACAGGATCATAGGACCTGCACACATGACCTGTATTTACAGACCCAGAGAAATACAGCTATGCTCTGTATGTTCCTGAGTAGTTACAGGTGATATGTCCATGACATGTACAGCCATGTGTGCCCACAGCTCCACATATACCCCATGTCAACAATTGCAAGCCATGCATGCTGTGTGCTGTCTGGACATTAACCTTATTACCACAATAGCCAGAACGTGGTGTGGTGAAATATTTACAAGCCACAGACTTCACACATGCTTGAATGAGTGTAATGCCTAGCTCTAACAGATCAGATTGCTGGCACTCTTCCAGTAATCATGAGGTGTGTGTGGCATACATGAAGTGCTCACTGTTGACCATTACAGTGCCCAGCCTTCACTGTGGAACTGTCAAGTAACAGATTGTGGGATCATGACATGGAATATTGCTGTGTGTGTGTCTTGCTGATATGTGCTGTTGGCATGGATGTACACTTAGCTACTCAGTGAAGGTAGTTGTGTGTCCTACCAGTACATGAATGCAACATCCATTATGGTGTAATGTTCGGCTAGGTTTCACACATGGTATGGGGAAGGTGTGGAATGTATCCTCTTGACCTGCTAGTCCACTTACTGATGGAGACTGCATATGTGTACATGTGTGTGTTTAGATTCCATGCATGTGCAGTGTCTGATGTTTGAAGGTGACTGTTGTGTTAGTACATCATGTGGTTGCAATGCAGCCTCAACATTGCCAACTGTATATGGTGACATGCTCAAAGTATGTTTGGACATGACTACTAAGTGGTGGGGCTACTTTGCAGATGAATGATTACTGAGGACAGCTCACAGGAGTGTTTAAAAAATTCCTACAATAACTTGTGTAGCTGCTATGCTATGGTTCTGTTAATTGAAGTGGAAGACACACAACGTAGAATGCAGTAACGGTGACGCTGAAGGCAAACCTCTTGACACCTGTAACAGTAGCACCTCCCCTGTGCATATATTGTGCATATATCAGCACAGGCGGCAAAGGAAAGAGTCAGTATGCTTTGTAGTGTGTGCAATAATGCTGTAACTCTGTAATACCTATCATGAGATAGGCAGGTGTTAGATTCATGGTACTGGCATGTGTGGGTGTGTGTGTCCATATATGTCACGTATGGTTGGGAATACATCCCAAATGTTTTTCACTCTCCTGAACACTGTGGTAGACATCAGTACAGAGTGAAGTGTAGAAAGAAAGGCATAGGCAGGTGGTCGAATCTCACACATGTCAAGTGTCTGTATGTGCATGACATAGGTGTATATCTTTGTGAATGCCACAGTGTGTGTGTGTGTGTGTGTGTGTGTGTGTGTGTGTGTGTGTGTGTGTGTGTGTGTGTGTGTGTGTGTGTGTGTATGTATGGCTGTCCGGACCCTGGTGTGAGGCTGTATTTTACCATAGTGAAATGTTAAGGCCCCCTCCCCCCATCAACTCAATGCAATCTAGTATCCCTGTTGATGTCAATTTTAGAAGGGCATTCTAACCGCATGCAAACATGTACACCCTGGGGTGAGGCTTGTTGTTACATAGCCGACTGATGAACCCCCCACCCCACATTCACTCACTGCAATCTAGTATCCCTGTTGATGTCCTCGATCTCAGGCCATTCCAACTACCTGTACATGTGTAATTTTTGTGGCACGTCTTGTAATTACGTAGTACTATAATAATGATTTGCACATAGACAGGGGTTCTCATTGCAACACTGGCAACTGTGTGTGTGTGTCAAAATGTGTGTTACTGTCTGTGAATCCCTGCATGTGTGGGTGTGTTACTGTGTCTGTGAATCCCTGAGTGTGTGGGTGTGTTACTGCGTCTGTAAATCCCTGAGTGTGTGGGTGTGTCTGTTTGCATCCTGTCATGAGAGCGGGTATTACTGCTTCCCAGTGAGAAGCCACCTTTTCCTCTGGCCTTTACCATTGTCATCTGCTATACCACTCTTTTACCTCCTCCCCACACCAGGTAACTATACCTGTGATGTCACCCACTATGGATGTGATGGCTCTGAGCACAGTAGCTTACTACACAGCTATCATGCTCTTGGATCATTCGATCAGTAAACATAATTGGAATGTGGGAGATTAAAACTGTGATGTGGAAACTACAAAGTGCATGCAGGTATTGTAATACGGACATGTGAGTAGTCAACATTTACATATGGGACACTAACCACAAACACTGACATTCCCCGGCACATGCAATAACACCTGAAAGAGGAAGGCAGAACATCAAGATCAACATGCAGTTACTGTTACACATGATACATACTCACAAATGCACCAAATGCATTCTAAAACTGTAATACATGGTATGTCCATTGCCTGTCAAACACTACTCAACGATATTAATCTATAATTGTCTTCCTTGCATGTTCACCCTGTGCATTAGACCATATGAGCATGTCCCTGCACCGATGATGTGGATGACAGGGATGTGGCACAGGCATCATCATATGCACATGGTGATAATGTTTGCCAGAGGCCTAGGCTGTACCATTGGATGATGTCATGTGTGTGGGTTAGGGCCTTTGATATCATTGGGCGTGTGTGGATGTTATGCGTGTGTGTGTTGAGGTGCCCTACATTTGTTTCTGGTGCGTATGTGTGTGTATGTATGCACACAGGTCTGGCATGTGGCTGGCATACACTGGGGTATTATTGTCAGCTGCAGACTGTACAGGGCAGGTTCCACAGTTCATGGTGTCCTGCCATGGCCACGTGACCTGCGCCTGCCAGGGGTTGTGCGGGCTCTACCAGGCAGAGGTCCAGATTGGGTACTGTCTGATGACACATGTCCACTGGAACCTTGTCCCTGTTGGGACCATCCAGGAAAACATGCATGTGGGCTGCTGTGTCCTGGTGTGGACAGCACATCACCAGCTGCACTGCTTTTGCTACCGCTACTATGAGAGCGGGCATGTGAAGTAGCATGTTCACATAGACCTTCAACAGGTGATATAGCTGGCCTACGTCCATGTGCCGAATGCCTCACTCCCACCAGATGTTCCAGCACAGGCATTCCATGCTCAAGGATTGACATGCCACAGTCAAGGTCTCCCACCATGACACCCAATCATCTATCCAAGGCATCTGCAAGATGATGGTGAGCATTTGCAATTGTCTGGATGTTGTCAGTTAAAGAACGGGCAGCAGCTCTCTGAAGGCTCAGACCTTCTCTGTTGTGCCATTCAACATGTGCCTCCATTGCAGCTTGAAATATGTGTCTGGTGACACCATCTGATGTGCTTTGTCTTGCAGGGGCATATTGGGAAGTGGTCCTCCTAAGAGCAGCACTGGGCACATGCCTGTATTGGACATCACTAGTCAGTTGGCTGGGATCATGGTTTGCAGGCACACCTTCCATAGTCTCCACACTTCCCTGTTCCATGCTACCATCCACCAACTGTCCTTCCTCTATGGCCACAGGTGATGGGGTATGTGTAGGCAGGAGAATTGTGTACGGGGATGAGGGAGATACAGGTGGCATGGCAACCAATGGCACAGATTCAGCCCCTGTGAATTCTGACTGTGCCTCAATCATACTTTCATTACCACTGCTAGAGTCTGTGGGGACACTAACATCAGGTGAACCACAGGAGGGCAATGCACCTACATCAATACCTGTGAGGGGCAGATGAGAACTCTGCATTACAAGTTATACAGCACAGACGGACACACACACACAGATGGACACACACACAGATGGACACACACACAGACAAGCACAGACAGACACACAGACAGACACATGCTATGGCACCCAATGGCATGCAACATGCATGTGATATGGTAGATGGCATTCAACTTAGACAATTATAATGGTAGTTATCATACATCCCTGAGTTGCACACAACAGCATGCATGTGTTATAGCAGAAGGCATGCACCTTACACATTTATAGTAGTAGTTAGCATACATCCCTATGGTGCACCATTTGTGTTAGTAGCTTATGCCCCATACCTGCAACACATGGCATGCACCGTTGCACTGCAATGCCATGTTTTGTGCAACATACCCCACATATTAACAGACCATCGCTGACCTTTGTACATCTGATAGTGATGCTGTGTGTTGGCCACTGCCCCTATGTGTGAGGAGGACATGTGCAGAAGTGTATGTGGAGTGAATACTATGTTTGCCTGAGCCCTAGCTTGCATATCTCTCCCAAAGCAGTGCATGTATGTTCAACATTATTCTGCCTATCCCTGAGCTGAGTCTACAGACAATGTGCATGTGGCTGTACACAGATGTTTGACATGGCTGTCCCTACTTTGCAATGGTGCCACAGACCAGCACAGGTTAACAGTACACCAGCCTGATGTGTGGCATATGACCTTGCCAATCACATGTAGTATGACATGTCTTCTGCTGACGTGTTGAATGACATGCATACATGTGTAACACAATGGTGTCCTTTCAAATATACAGTAAGGTAATGGTGTCCCAATGCAGGGACATGTTATACTAACATGGACCTTTAGCTGACATAATGTTGTATGTCCACCCTACAAATATGCAGTGACATACTGCACATTGAGCTGATGTGCATAGCCATAGCAGGGAATCATGTGGCTTTACTATTGCTATACAGTGTGAGTTACAGACATATCTAATGTGGAATGTGACCACATCACTGAGGTGTATACACACTAAACCCTAATGTGGAATGTCTGACACAGGTCACTGTAGGGTATACAGATGACACCCCTGCCCATCTGCAACCATATTACTGATGCCTGGCAACTATGCCCAAACATGGCTAACTTAGCAGTACTCCATGTGCCACATGCCATCTGTGTACCTCACACACATGAGGAGCAAGCATGACAGTGATGTCTGACACCAGCAAGGTGAATGTACTGTATCTGTGGCCTGCTGTGGTTGTAGGTGTATGTTGTGCAACACATGTATGTATTTGGATACTGTATAGGTGAATGCTTTCATGTCGTGACACACTCAAGATGTTCAAGACATGTTATGTTGTGGTTTGGATATCATGCCTACACAAGCTGTGCACAGGCCTGTAGGATGTTTAGTGTTTCACATCTGAAATATCATCATTACACAAAGGCCGTAGTTGTATTGTGTCGAGCCAATGTACAACAAGGTGTACACACATACATCACTTCTACTGTGTTTTGCTTCATCTCTCTGGCCATCCTCCATGGCCATGTGAACACGTTTTGTCCAATGGTTGTAATGAGCATCTATGTCACATGTCAGTGTTATCCCATATGACATACACCCATAGATGTCATATGCTCCACTGAGGACAGGGTTATGCAGACAAAGGGTGGTATGCTTGGGATGTGAGATGTTTTTCAGGATAGTTGAGTAGTGTTGCAGTCAGCGCACTACATGTCATGGACATGTCAGATAGCACATGACATTGTGTGACATTCATAGCACGGGTATAATCCACAAGGGTGAATCCTGTGGGCTGGTCATACTCCAGATCCAAAACATTTAGAGTGTGCGCACACATATGCTCTCTGTTTTGTACTGTTTGCATTCCCCACATGTGTAATGCTGATCTGTAGTACCTGTCCCTACAGTGAACCACACCTCCACCATTGTAGTCACAGCTGTCCATACATCTGGCAATGACAGTTTGTAAGGTTTAGTGTAGGTGTTTCATATAGTCTTCAATCATTTTAAATGGCCATATGGCAGATAGCATGCAATTAATATGATCTGTGCATTATCAAGCCTGGTAAATAACAATCTCACCTGCAACAGGCTGGTGTTACTGCGGAATGTCAGATGTACCTAAATAGGAGTGTCACAGCAGTAAGATCATTATCCACACCTGTGTGATAGCTACAGGGTGTAATGTCAATGTTAGCACATACACCAGTACAATAGACTATACTATGGAGTATGCACATCTGTGCATACATAGAGTAGCAGACTATAGTATGTGGCATATGTGCATACATGCCTTGCATATGATGTTACATTACATATTGTACAATAACACATGTAACTATATGAAATATAGTTGTGTTATATGTGCAGTAGTGACTTACCAGGCAATTCCTGGCTCAGTGGTTGAGAGACACCCACCTCCACAATACCAGCTAAAGCTTATGGCTGGAGGTCTGCAGGTGTCCCCAGGTTGGCCAGTAGCTCCTCGGTATGTATGAGTGGGGGCTGGGTGAGTGGCCCCCCACCTGTTGCACCTTGTTCCCTGGCGAATGCATTAGCATGCTGTTTCACCCACCTTATGAGGTCTGTGCAGTGTTGGCACACCTGCTGATAGGTGCGACTGTGGCCACCAACATAATTTACCCTCTTGCAGAGTTCCTCCCACTGGGCATCCCGCTGCTGTGTATCCTGTGGCACATGGCTGAACAGTGTTACATGGTTGTCGAGGAGGTATGGGATGAGGACCTCATCCTCCAAGTGAGTGTATGGTGGCAGCCTGGCAGGCAGCATACCAGGAAGACATAATGATGGAGACAGGTCACAGTAACTCACAGAGAAGTACAGAAGTACAGCTGAACATTCATGTGTATCACATTTATTAAGACTACATATATGTCTTTGCAAATCTACATGACACTAACACCACTTACATGTTTAACTCACACACATTTGACACTTACTGGTGATTTGATGTCATCACCATATATGTGTGTGTCAAGAGATGACATTGCTCATACTCCATGTGGATGTCTTGATGTGGGCATGTCTGTTTGCCTGTACTGGTGTCTTTACCTATCAGCACATGCTTTGATGTGTTCACATTAATGCAATAGGCCTTAATGCTGTGTATATGTCACTTATATAGTCATACACAGCCTTAAGGAATGCGACCTGTGACCCTGCAGACTTGCTCACAGAAAGTTTTACATGTATATGTTTTGCAATATATGTCTACATGGCACTATACAGCTGCTTAGCATCCTGCCATGTATTACCCGTGTTGCACATGTGAAACACATGGGACAATGGCTAGTCTGATGGTATTTGCAGGGTTGGATATCAACTATAGCATGTATGTTCATAGTGAACTAGTAGGCTATATGCCCTGGGCCATTTATGAGCCTAGGCTGAAAGGTTACTTAGCTGTAGCCAACAGACAGGTAAGTTTCAGTGGCCATTTCAAGCAGTGCCACAGAACTGATCCACAGGGTTACTGATATATTTGCCATGCGGTCATCACACCATGTCACAAAGGGGGACAATGTGTAGCTTCGCTGGACAGGGATGCATGGTGTGGCATGAGTATGTAAAGTTTATGGGACAGAGATCTGTCAGGCATGTTGTCATCCTTGTACTAGAAACGTGGATGTCCATGAAGTATGTGTTTATTTGAAATCAGGATGTGTAAGTGTAGCATGTCCAACATCTCTGGGTTGGCTTTATTCAGGGTAGGCATCATGCTACATAGTGGAGCTAGGGATTGGGAAGGCCAGTGTAGGGTATCTGAACATGGCCAATAACCCTTAAAGGAGATATGTGATCTATTATGGGTCACTTGAGTGTTGAGTATGGATGAACAATGATCTCTGTATTCATGGATGACACCCTCTCATGATTACGTATGACTACCTGACTGGTGTGGTGAAGTAACTATCAAAGGAAAGACTACTGTCCAGCTGCATCCCATACACACAGTTTCCATTATGTTGACCGCTGCCTAGGTGGTAGTTCATGAGTACAGGGTTTTTAACATAGGTGATGACAATGCAATACTTAGCTGTCAGATTGCGGCCATATGTCACACACCACACATCGACTCAGAAATGCCCTTCCGTATGTTGACAGCAGCACGCATTGAGTCAATTATTGCTCCTAGTTCATAGTCATTTGTAAATATCAATAGGCAGATGCCTTCTGTGTTAGTCTGTGTGGTATAGATAACAAAGAGGGGGGGTACCAGGAATTAACCCTGTATTACTGTAGCTGGCACTGGTTTGATGTGTGTGTATTAGTCAGACACCTTCTGTAGTGTTGGTTCTGCCAGCAGTCCAGTTGCCATCCACTCCTGTGACATAGGAACATACACTTAGTTTACTGAGTGTAGTTGGAACACAGTATGGGTGATGGTGTCCTAAGAACTGGCAAAGTCATGATATGCTGTGTGAATCAACCTTACTGTCATCTACATTTGTACTGACTACATCAAATAAGTTGATCATGGTTCATGGCTTTACAGACCAGACTCAGCAGGGTAGTAGTGCACTATTTCCCATTATCAGTGGTGTCTCCCCCTTTGTGGGGTGTGATTACTGTTGCTGTGCACCATTCAGTGTGTCCACTGTCTGACATGAAGCTATGATTGAACATGATGTGTATGTGGAGAGCACATTGTTCTGACATTTCTGTAGGATACACCCAGGGATGTTGACAGGTCCCATGAAAGCTGTATGTATGGCTTTAGAGAGTGCAGCCTTTGCCTGCATAGTTGTTATTACAGGATCTCTGTACATGGATATATAAATATGTGTACCTGTTGGGAGGAGGTGGGAGTGGGTTTCGGTTCTCCAAGACCTTATCTGGATGAACAGGTGCTATTTCTGTAGGTGCAGTACTTCCTATGCCATAGTGCTGTGAAGTAATGGATAAAAGTCTCAGGGGTATATACAAACCCATTCTGGGGAGTACCATAGACGAAAATCATAGAGAAGTATTAACGAACCCTAATATGGTATTAGATTCAGTGGTGCCATCTACAAATACTATGAAAATTAATGCCATTTCAGGATTTGGGTCTAGCTTTGCTCTTACATTCAATGTAGATTATTATCTCATAAGAAACCTTGTATGTAAGAGCTGGAATATACTTACAGAAAATAAGGAGTTACAAGAGAAATTAGGTAACACACCAAAATTCACTACATGAAGGGATAAAAACTTAAAAAATCTATTCGAAAATATACAAAATAGGGACATCAACTGGAAGGGAATGCAGCAATGTGGCTCTTGTCCATATTGCAAGTATATCCTGGTCGGAACATCTTTATCCATTAATAATATGGACCTGATAAGTAAAGAGAAATTTAATTGCAGTTCAAGAATGGTGGTTTACCTAGCTAAGTGCCAACATTGTCCATGCTTTTATGCTTGCAAGACAATACGGTGATTAAGAGATAGAATATATGAACACATATATAGTATAGGTAAACTTAAACAAGATAATGCACTAGCTAAGCACATTTTGGATTACCCTAACCACGAATTCAAATTTTGGATTTTAGATCAGGTGGAAACAAATATGAGAGGGGGACCATTAGATATAGAACTCGAAAGAGTAGAACTAATATGGCAAATCCGACTATATGCATATAATGCACCAGGATTGAATGACATGTGTTCCATAATGCCCATTTTAAAGATCAGAAGCCTACACAGATAACAATAATGTATCTGGTTATTTAGCACATAATAATAGGTACTTTTCACATATTAAATAAGTACTATCTTCATAATTGTCTATTTAATTGTTTATTTAAATAGGCATTCATTTGTACATGGATAGAAACTCATTTTAAGTTAATTTAGATGCAAGCTGTTGAAAATATATAACTAGTTTGATTGTCACTGTTCATTGGTTTTATTGCTGCTATTTGATTGTTTTAACATACCTCATTTATACATTGTTAATATTGGTATTGTAAAATGTTTGAGTATAATCTAATTTGTAAGATTATTTAATAATGAAAGTTTAAGGTGTAAGATTTTAAATGTAAAAGGATGTATGTCACTTTAAATATGAGTGTCAGCTGATCCAGTTGTAACACTATTTAAATCGTATCACTCTGGCTTTTACAATATCTGATGTGGTTATAGTACAAGCTTTGAACGAAAAGTGCTTCATGTTAATGTAATAAAATGTTTGCAGCTTTCAACTACGATTGCCATGATTGTTATTGGTTTCAAACCAAATATTCCCCATTACAGCAGAGTATCACAGTTGGGAAGTCTGAGGCATGGTGGGTCATCTGTCGCAAGGTGCAGTTTGGATTCCACTTTGGCACAAAGGTAGTTGCTCAGCATAATGCATCAGAAGTTATGCGAGTGCAACTAGCATGGGGGTGTACATAACCTTCAGGAATATGGGCACACCTGTGACCCATCTTTTCCAATAAAGGATAATGGGCAAGAGGTGAGGTATGTGTTATGACGTGGTCATGCAGGTGTGCTGTCTGGAGCATTGAAACATGTCTCAGACACTGCACAGATGTTCTCCATGTTAGGGATTGACATATGTGTGTGTCCATATAGTGCTTCTGACATGTATCATTGTGTAGTGAGACCCGCAGTTTATTGCTTGGCTGTCCCTGTAAAAGCAGTGAACCTTCACTTGAACTTTGCATGATGAAGGCACTATAGGGGAAGCATGAGCCCTAGCCAGTATCCAGATTCCCGGGGGTGACATGTGTAGGCCCTGTCTGGCAAAGCATTATGGTCTGTCAGCCATGTTATCCCAGGAAGAGCGATAATGGATACACTTGGAATTTCACCAGTACATTAGACATTTTTGAAATACAATCCTTTTGTCCCTGCACTGCAGTATCATTCTGGTCAATGGAAGAATGCTACCCAGGCCTTGCGACATAACCTGCATGGGCTACAAGACCTGAACGTTCCTACATGTGTGTTTCCATGCAGTCCAGGCTACTGCATCACAGGTACTGCACAACAACATGGAATATGCCAGGGCCATGTGTATAGTTCAAAAGGTGATCTGAGTGTATGGCTATGTGGCTAATCATGGCAGACAGGTAGCTGACAGTATGTTTGCCCTCGTATAGCTTGGTGTGTAACATAGTGCTATAGTTTGCATTCATAAATGAGTACTGTTGGGCATGTTTCTGGCCACGTGTTCAGAGGTGTGGCACAATTATGCAAACTATGTCATACAGTTTGTGTATTTTGTTGTTTGTCTCTTCCAGCTTGGGAGGTCATTTGCTTGGCCAGATATTTAGAAGCCTCTGTGAATGTGTGTGATTTCTGGTAGTATGTGTGGGTGTACTTAATGTGTTCTGGTAAGAGTATGTGTTGGTCGTGATGATGAGATGCATGTGTTAACCTACAACTCATGACTGTCCAGTCCAGTCATGGCTGTAGACTGGACTGCCTTCCAGCTTTCCCCTGTAGCTGCATCCCAGACAATGTGTGGGGTGTGGTGTTAGGTGGGTTTGGCAGTGTACATGGCATAGAGATTACATTCCCCCTGGATGGCCACATACACAAAGCTGACATTAGTAAACACCAGTAGCTGACTAGTGGACATGCCTGTATGAGCATTCAGTACTACAAGTACCATGTACTGTATTTAGTGTGCTTATTGCTTATGAAGATGTTTTAGACAGTGATGCTCCCAAGTAATTATTTGTGTTATGAACATGACAACACTGGCTGTTAGAGAAACATAGTAGCTACCTTTAGCAGCAATCGTCCTCTAAGGAGCACATCACAACCTGATAGTTGATTACAGATGATGCAAGTGGCTACAGGTCTGTTTCCTTTTCTGGGTATATAGTCACATATCCACCAGAACCATGAGCTCTGTTGGGCACAGGCACCCACTCCCCAAGTCATGTATCAATAGACTCTGCTGCCACTATTAACATGATCAGGATATAATTGGATATTGTAAGCCATTACCTATGAAGTACCTATTACACATGGGTAGCAGTCTCCTTCATCTTATACTCCTACAGCAGATGTTACACTGGAGTCAAAGATGATATGCAACCTGTTTCATTACCAGTACTATGCACTACCTTACATACTGTATTTGCAAATGGCTGTTAGGTTGGCAAGAGAGGTTAGGCAACATAAACCTGAAAGTTCAACCAGTGTGTCTCTACTCTCAATATCCACTCTATTTAGGTGTGCACATAGCCATTTGGCCCAGCCCTGTAACAAAGGTCACTACACATTTGCATAACATGTACACATGCACAGCTGTTATTGCTTGCAAATGATACTAGAGTGGTGGATATTACATGTGTTATGTGCATGGATAGCTACCTAGCTCTATCAAATTTTCTTTGGTATCATGCTGCTAAACTGTCAGATTAATACAAGTCATGTGTATCCTGTTATTGAGTATTGTAATTGCCAATAGACATAACTAATGTTTGCATAATATAACAGAAATGCTATGTACAATGGAATACAGATCTGCCTAAAATATTGTACACTACACAGTTACTGGCAAATATCCCACAATACAAGCCATATTTGCACAGTAAGCCCAGCTTTGACATGTTCATCTTACTTATACACCCATACATATGTCTGCTGTCACAATATATCGACATATAGTATCCCCTGTTATAGCACATACTTGTTGGACCAACCCTGACACTGACAGTGGCTGGAAGATAACTGGTGAGTTCCAAAACCATATATATTATCCCTTGTGGTGTATAAGGAGTTTGCCTTGTGACCTAAAGCAGTACACACATAAAATACTATAAGCATTACTACTGCTCAACAATACAGCGCTACAAGATAGCTATTTCCACTATATGCATTGATTATGCTGTAATTCTTACAGAACAGGTACTACATATACAGACATACTAAATGTTATACATACCTTATTAGTAATTGGAGGTGTTATTGACTGGTATATTACTCGTTTTTGGTTTATGTTTCAGTATTTTGTACTATTCTACAGGTAGATACAGATGGTTTGAATGTGTGACAAGGCATCCTTTTATAGTTAGAGATCAGTAACATGTGCTGTTTCAATAACCAATTGGTGTTCCTAAGTAAATTACATGCACATCAGCTGTGCAGCTACTGCCTTAGCCAATACCATGGCAACAGTGAAGTATAATTGAGTACTCCACGTGGGCGTTGTCCTTTTGCCTTACTTGTGAGGAAGACAGCCTGGAAGTGTTGTTTGAAATCTATTGGAACAGCTGTATGGAGACAAATACTAATATACTGTGTGTAATGCCTAGAGGATTTGATCTAAATGTGAGTACTGCTGTTATATATCTGAACATTGCTACTTGTGCAAGGTTTGTCTGTACCTAATACTTCTGCATATGTTTCAGTCTGGCCAGAATGTTTGACCAGCTCAAGGCTGCATGGCTATGCATATAATGTTAGGGGGTTTACGGTGTGCTTACCAGACATCTTTATTTTGGTGTTAATGTGTATCATACTGTGCTGATAATCAGTAATTGGTAACGCTTC
>NC_056732.1:887777131-887979631 GCF_019279795.1 Protopterus annectens
AAGCACGGCCACATCTGCTGACTACTCAGGATATAAACATGTCAGTGAAGTAATATCTCACTATGTGCTTACATAACATTACATTCTCTGTTGACTTACTCTCCAGCACACTTGGGTTTATATGGGTGTTGCAAATGTTTATTATACTGATGAATACTACCTATATATGCAAGCTGTGGTTAAGGTATACATTTTTACATGATAAACATCCCTGACTTTATTGGGATTTGAACCTTGAATGCACAGATACTATGCAAATGCTGTATCCATTGCAATATTGACATTAACGTTGCTTCCGCCTATTTCCTATTTAGATGATTTCTATGAAACTAGACTAAGCAAAGGGTGGAGGCACCCAAACCCATTGAGCTTTGCTTACTCTTGAAATAAAAACATATAACAAATGAAATGAGAGACTATAAATTACATTCCTTACTACATTAGGCATAGCCCTTCACTGACACACTTGGGAAACCTTCATGTGTGAATGGGTAACAGAATATACACCCCTGGGATCTTGTGTCCCAGAACCATACAGCCTGGGAGTGGGGGAGCCCCTCCAGTTTTATAGCTGCAAGACCTGTTGGGGAAATTGAATGGTGTTGATTTTTCACGTTAACATGCCCTCTTTAGATCATTAAGTGCCCCTAGCACCCTCCACCTCCCCAGTCTTCAACAGCTTCCGGCAACTCTACCTGGAATCACTTCTTGACAGAGGCTCAGTTACTTCATCAATGGTGCAGAGAAAGCCAACACACTGTAGCGTAGCTATGCTTCTAATTCCTGTTGGGCAGATAGCCTACTGTGTATCTGTGAACCTCTAAAGTGCAGGCCATCACAGCCATAATATGTGAATAAACAGAGCTTTTAGATCACAATATACAGTGAAATATCACCATGTAGTCAGAAAACAGTTAAGTACAGCAAGAACATACAGAACACTGATACTTAATCACTCCAAAAGCCTATGTTGGAAGCTAGAAGACTTGTATAAGTTTAAGGCTTTCTATTGCTTACCAGTAGGTTACCTACAGGAAAGATGAGAAACAAGCAAAGATGGGAAACATGAATACACTACCATACTGGCTTATGTGCCATCCTTAGGCTTTGGAATACTGGCCAAGGCTATTGACGCCCCCATGGTGCCTTTTTTAGGGAAGTCTCAAAGGTGAATCCCACCTCTGTAAACAGCACAATAGCAGAATCAATGAGAGTTATGCTACTGTACACCAGGGGTTGTGAACACAACATGCATGCACTCAGCACTCCTCAGTACGGACAACGTCAACATCTGTGCAGTAACTGTGACCTGTTTAAGGTTCCTGAGAGCACATCAGCACTACCTGACTACAACCCATACCACACATTTCAGCCACAGAACATGGACTGACACAGACATGGAGGGGGTGTATCCATATTCATCAGGGATACCTACACCTCCAGGTTAGTGGGGCAGCATGATTCCTCTGAGATCATCCATGTGCAGCTAACATCAGCCACAACTGCAGTGCAAACTGTGGCCTGCTACAGATCATCCTCCATGAACTAGGCCACCACGCCACCTATCTGGAGACAGTGGAAAACATGACAGTCCTACCACACACCCTGGTATTGGTCAATGTCAACTACCCTACCATTAACTGGGAAACTTGCTCAAGTACTCACTTCCAGGCCCAGCGCTTCCTGGAATTTATCACCTCATATGCTCTGTACTAGATGGTAAATTCCCTAACGAGGGGTGGAAACATACTAGAAGTGGTAATCACCAACATGGGTGACAGGTGCACCACAGCAGAGGTAAACCAGTCACTGGTTAGATCTGACCATGAACTATTCACTGTTTCCACACCCAACCATCTCCCCCACCCACAGAAACCACAGTTTATACATTACCTACAGCTAAATTCACACTAATGGAACAAGGGTGGGGGGGGTTCGCAGCCCCCACGCTAAGGGAAGACACTGCTCAAGATGCAGACAGATTTACAAATGCACTCTATAAGCACCTACAAGGATGTATGGATCGTGCCATCACTGGTAAACCAAGACTCACTACTCCTAGACAAGGACACCAGTCTGGTGGACCCCTGCAATAAACAGGCTATACAACAGAAGTAGGACAGTAGTCCAGAAAAACAGCAAATCCCAATATGGGCAGACATCCGTGACCAGTATTAGAAAGAAATGTAGGTCCCTTATGAAATCATCCAAGGCTAACATCAACAGGAAAATAGGCAAGGATTCAAAAGATAACCACAGAGCCTTCTTTGGCTATGTCAAGGATCTAAGTGGTAACACACAGATTTGCACTGTGCCGGTGCAATATAGCACATAATATACTGACCCTACCAATATCGCCAACATCCCTGCAGATATATTCAGTGCAAACTTCACCCCCTAAAGAGCCCACAACAATATCCGAAACATACAGTATCCCAGACATCAGAGACACACAGGTGGAAATGGCCCTCTCTAACAGCAATACACAGCATCAATGGAGGCAGATGGTGTCCCACACTGCATCTTGCAAACACTACAAGACAAACTGACCCCCCACCTAATTAAGTTTTTCAACCTCAACCTCTCCACAGGCTGCATGCCCATACAATGGTGCATGGCAACGTTTATTCCACTCCACCAAGATGGAAACACAACTGACCATGGTAACTACCATTCCATAAGCCTGACTAGCCTGGTCTGCAAAGCTATGAAGCACATCCTCATGGCACTCATTAACAAAGACATTGGTAACCTCCAAACACTTGACCCAACCCAAGTCAGCTTTATTGAGCACAGTTCATGCCTACTGAACCTGTTTGACATCTTACAGACAGTCACCAAGACGTTAGATGAGGGGAGAGGTGGTTCACACATACTACCTGGACCTCACCAAGGCTTTTGACACCATTCCCCACTCAGGTATTATTGATAAACTCACCAGCCTGTACATACACCCATACATCGCAGGATGAGTTGCCAACATGCTTACACACAGAGCCCACATGGTACGACTAACGATCTCCACATCCAACTCTTAACCAGTCATGACTGGTGTCCCATAGGACTCAGTTCTGGGACTCCTACTGTTTGGCATATACTTCTCAGTGGTACAGGCAAATACAGGTGGACTATGGCAGACCATGTTTGGCAATGACTGCAAACTGGGAGCCATACTTGACAGTCAAGCTGACACAGACATCCTTCAAGGGGCGTCACAGAGACCAACACAGGGTGTCAAAGTCATGGCCTCCAGCTAAGTGCCACACACTGCATGGTCATTCCATTGTGGAATACTAAGCACCCACATGTTAACACATAGGTGGCAGCCACTTTAATACAGATGAGGTAATAGGGTATCTGGGGACTACAGTAGATAATGATCTCTCCTTTGACAATCATATCTCCAAAGTAGTTAGGACATCCTTCTATGTAGGCCATTTGATTACTAAAGAGTTTGCATCTAGACATACTGGAGGTTATAGTTCCCCTTTACTCATCACTCATCAGTCCCATCATAGAGTATAATAACCCATTTGGGATATACCTCAGAAGACACATACAACAGCTGGAAGGTCCACAAATGTATCTCACCAAGAGGATCATTGGCCTCAAACATATGTCCTATGCAGCCAGACTGAATAATCTCCTACTTTACTCAGTGGCATCTCGTTTACTCAGAGATAATCTCTGCTGGCCAACAAAGCCATGTCAAACTCAGGTTTAATGGATATGCTCCACTTATGGGAATCCATGTCACAGTGAGCCACACACTGTAGTGAGCTGAACCTTCCCACAACAATAAATGGAAGATACTGGAGGGACGGATTCTTGTCACAAACTCCCCATACTTTGGAACAACATTCCTAATTACATTATACAGATTGCCTCACTAACACTCTTCAAGAGAAACATTGAAGAGTGGATGGGGAACAGTAGATACACCCCAGGGATCCCGCCATTGGCTCTGCTCCACAGAGAGACAGTTAATGAATCAATGGGGTGGCAAAAGCTGACACATTTTGGCTAGGCTTATGAATGCCCTCAGTCAGTTAGCCAAGTACCTACCTATGAACCTATACATACAGTATCAGCACATGCTGATAGCTTAATTTACTGTTCAGGTGTTGACTTACCTTGTGCCAATAGCAGTTATGTGTGCAATAGCTGAGGGATGCCTATGTTGGATGCACACAGTAGACTGCCTATACATGACAATTTACAGGTAGTCTTATGTTTGTGCCATCCATTTTTACTGTGTGTGCAGGTGAAGAAAGGTGTCAGTTCCTAGGTGCCTACACTGTCAGTGTGTGTGCTATACATTCCCTCCTTGCCAAGGCATGGGCATACTGGGCACACCTCCATCTGCCTACTGGGGCTGGCTCAGGGTGTTCATCGTCTGAATACCTCTGTGCCTGTGGGGCCCTTGGCAATGGTGGTGGGCTGTGAGGGCCTTCACCATTCTGTCCCTGCTGCAGCTGTTTCCGCAGGATCATATTGTGTAGCATGGCACATACTATGAAGATGTGGGCACACGTGCCTGGAGAATACTGCAAGGCTCCACCAGATATGTCCAAGCAATGGAACCATGATTTAAACATCCCAAACACACGTTCCATGATGATTCTGGTTTGTCCGTGTGTCTCAGTATGGCGTTCCTGCATGGGTGTGCGTGCATTTCTGATGGGAGTCATCATCCATGGTTCCAGTGCATAGCCAACATCCCCCACCAGGTGGCCATATGGGATGTCCCCCCTGGCAAATACCTGATACAGCTGTGAGGCATGCCAGATGTGGGAGTTGTGATAGCTTCCAAGGCTGCCAGCACACACATCCATGATAATGCCCTGGGCATTGCACATGACTTGGCAGTTGATGGAAGGGTATCCCTCGTGGTTTATGTAGTGCCTACCCTGCTCACGGGGTGGTGACTTGATGTGTATGTGCGTGCAGTCTATTGCACCCAGTACCTCCGGGTATTCTGCCACATGGTAGAAGATATGCATATTGCTGGCCAACTCCTCCTGTGTTCAGGGGAAGTATATGTGCTCATTGGCATGTGGTAACATGGCATCCAGGAACTGGTGAAGTACCCTGGATGTTGATGCCTGTGAGATCCCCATGATATTCTCAGCTGGCCTTTGAAAGGTACCTGTAGCTAGTATTCTCAGGCTTACACATACATTCGTATCCACTGGGATTGTTTCCCCTCTGTTTGTTCTGGCTCTGAGGCATGGCCTGCACAGCTCCACTAGTTGCTATAGGGTGTCCCTGTCCACCTTGTAATGCTCTACTATCTCCAGATCATGTAGCCCCTTGTAGGTTACCCTGGGTCTGAACACTCTTCTCCTCCTCTGGTGCCTGAGGTGGTTGTATGCATTGTCCTCCACACCACCTTCAGTCTCCAACACATGCTGGTGGATCAAAGCTATGGCAGCCCCTAACATGTACATACTAAAAGTTTCCCATCTGTATACACCAATGGTGCAAAGTGTATGGGAATACACAATTGTGTGTGAGGTGTTTTCACAATTTATACTGTTGTGCTATGGATGCTGCTGATGTCATTGAGTATGTATCAGCAATTCCAGCTGCAAGGTATCTTAATTATGGGTTTTACATTGAGTACTGCAAGTGTGGGGCTTTTAGTGTGGAGTTATGCTTGCCTGCCTTGATTAATCTGTTGCCCTTTAATTCACTTTTAAACCTGGATCCCCTCCCATGATCAGGCATGCGTCCACCTGCCGTCTTTCTTGTTTTGTACTTTTCCTACCCAGTCATGTGTTGCAAAATGTGTCTTGTAGCTGATATACTGCAAATATGCTTTGTTCTGCTGTGACACTTTACTGTTTTCTTTGCAGTACAGCCCTTCCCCTGTCCTGTTCTGCTGGTAGCTGCTTGCAGCCTTGTTAGCTGTTGTCAATGGCCTACTGTAGGCTCCTAGGTGTTAATTAGTCATTTGTACTCCAGTTTCACTGCTGCAGCATTTCCTTATTTCTTTCCTATATCCTTCCTGTTTCAGCTCCGGTGAGCACCACGCAAAACCATTTACCATGTTTAAGTGCATTTTCATCTCCGTTCACATGCATACTCAGTTACCTTGTGTACTCTCAGCTAAGCAAAGCTATAGCCAGTTCAACCCACCCCTATCCTGCAGCTTTGCTTAGCTACGGGCAAACCGGATTAGCAATGCTCCAATGTGCTTACAGCGAAGGTGACACACCCCTCTCTTGATGTCATCTTTATCTCAGGGGCACACCTGGGTGTTATAATGCTACGATGTGAGGTGCATCCTTACACCAGCGGGGAATCTGTGATTCACTATTACTCCTCTCATTTGCATGGCATTGCCTACTAATTCCTAGCTACCACGCATAACACTGTCACAGCCCCATAACCCTTGTGCCATGGTGTGGTATAGCATGCCTGCCATTCACTATTATGGGGAAATCAGGATATGTGTTGCATTGCAGTTTTATTCTATATTTTTCTATTTTCCTTGCAATCCTCTTTGCCCGCCGCTGCCCTGCACTTTCACTTCGCAATAGTGTGAATATAAATATTAAATGTTAATTTTATATTTTGTACAATTTTTTTATGCCAACGGCTATATATTTAGCCATTGGCATATATTAACAATATAATACCTGTGTTTGGTCGGCTGTCATGGCTCTGATTTTATGTTTGCAAAAACGTAAACCATTTTTTACAGTTTACATTTCTGCATGCTTACACTATGCCTGCACCACTTCCTGGATCACTACATACCTTCATTTGCATGCTACTCTGTTGCACATGGGTTAATTAGCATACAGGGCCCAGGAGCTGTGTGGGCGTAGCATACGCAGGTAGTGCACATGGGAACAGCTTGTACCTGGATCGCTCGCTGGCCATATTTGGTGTTGGAACGCTGATGCTACGCCTGCACCTGGCTCAAGCTTCATGAATCCTGAGGATTGTTTTTTTAATCTTAAAATAATAGCAACAGTTTTTTTTTATAAGCTATTCTTTCCAGATCTTTCACTGTGTTTTAGCATCCTGCATATCACAAATCATGAGTGTATCCATGAACGCCGTATTATAATTGAGAATGTTATACATATAGCATCATTGTATATTTTCTGTTTTTTTTCTACTCTGTCTTTGTGAACAGTGCTGCAAGTAGTTCATTCATCAGGCACTAATAAGCACCATTAATTATTTAAAAGGTTGTGTATTACTTCTATAGAATTATTATTAATATGTTTTATTTTGGAGTAGTCATCCTCTACTGGATGCAAAACTATCCCCTAAATATTTTTTTATCCTGTTTACTTTGTCTAGGGAGAGATTGCAATTGATAATTATGAATAATATTCTAAACTTAATACAAAGATTTTTCTTAGAAATGCTATGTGGTATTTTTCCACTATGCATTGATTCCATCTGCTTATTTTGGCTTTTTTGCTAAACGGGAAGTTTCTAAACAGTAACTTTCTTTTAGAAGGCTTAAGGGAAGAAGAAAAACGAAGGTATGGAAAGAATTAAAATTCATAGACAAATCTTATGGAAAACAGATCAGGTAAATCTCAGTGACATACTCTGGTGACCAAGAAGAGCTATGGCTGATTCACTAAATGAGATAGCTCAGTCACTGTAGTTTACATGTGTAGATTACATGTTTATCCCCCTATCCCCCCTCCCCCCATGGCAACTTCCATTTCTGAGGAGAAGAGGTAATAAGCTTATGTTGCAAAATGAGCTCCACTTTAGACTTACACTATGGAACTTTACACTGAACTATGAATCCCTATTCCAAATTCAATCAGAAGTGCATCTAGTCTCCATTTATTTAGGTCCTCACTCAAAATACTATGCATTAACTCATGGCTATGCACATGCACCTCACCTGTATGATCTACATCAGTAAATACGTTACATTCATACTAACCTCTCATCATACCATCTATCTATCTATCTATCTATCTATCTATCTATCTATCTATCTATCTATCTATCTATCTATCTATCTATCTCCCTGTCAATTTAGCTATATAACTGTCCATCTATCTCTCTATCTGGACCTTTCAGCACCTGCCATCTCTTAATTTCTAGGGGGAACTTACATCTTTTTTCGACCATAGCAGATCATATGCTAATACTTATGTATATACTGATTGTCATATTTAACTGTAATTTTTTTCATTGCAACACTGGCATCTTCCCATGCTTTCTTGTATCCTATGTATTCCACAGTCAAATTTTATATTTATATGCCTTATTAATTACATCTATACTACTGTTTTGTTTGATGCGCTCTAACTCTCTGAAGCTTTTCTTCTTGGACCGCATTTGAAAAATGGGTATTTATCACCCAGCTGGACTTTACTGGTAAACAAATGTCAATAAATGAACATATAAATATTCTGTGGAAGAATATTCAGTTTCTTTTTCTTCATTTCTGCAAGATGTACCTTTGGTGAAAGTTTTACAATTATGAATTTTCCATTATAGTAAGTGAGTCCGACACTTCTACTATACTGAAAATGATATGATTCACTCTGGTCACAGTTTGATGCATTGTTATTCCTCTCTCCTTCTGACCATTTATATTTGTAGTGACAATGCTCTCACTGGAGTGTGTAGTCAATGTGCAAGTCTCCCAAAGGCACTAGCTGTTTCAGTTTTTAATCCAGTTTTTCAGGATGTGAGTACTATTTCAGCAACCAGTTCATCATAACCTACTCTTAGGAACTCTAACACAAACATATAAAGTCGTAGAATAGCATAAATATCTGTATAAAACCTAATGGATGATCTTACAGCTCAGAACATTCCTCAAGATGCCAACAATCTGTTGCCATTAATACCCTGCCTCTGATAAAGACAGAATAATTGTACCAAGAATGACAAGAAAGTGCATACAGCATCTACCAACTTCATTTGTTTTGGCTGGTAAGGTAATTAATTAAGAGACCCATATTTTTTAGTATCAGGAAAAATCATTCAACAAATTAGGAATGTGACCAAGGATACTGCATATGTTACTACTGAAAAAAGTACTTTCATAAATTGACCAAGACTGCTAAGAAGACAGATGCACACATAATTATTATTGCAGAGCTGGTGAAATTAATTCAGTTCTTAGAAAATGTCCCTGGTTACATCTTCAATCAGGTTACCTGATGGTGCCTATTGTTAATTGTTGTAGCCAGGCCACCACTCTTCTGTCTGGTCATTCTTCCCAGAAGCTTCAGACAAACTTCAAATGTACACTTAAAATATGCATAAAGTCAAGAAATGTTTTCTCCTGCCATTTTCTGTGGACCAAAAGAACTTCCTGTAAATCTTTAGACTTTTAAAAGAAAATAAAGCAGAAAGCAACAGTATAGCCAGATCACAGAGAATATAAGAGTGCACAGGAAATGTACATAGCCCAATAGGAACAACACCAGTAACCGAATTAATCATCGTGTAACCAGCAGTCATGATCATGAAAACAAACAAGCTTTACCTCTCTGAGCCTGCTTCCCTCCTTATATTCTATGAGGACACTTTCTCAGTTTTTAGCAGAATGCTTCTAGGTGAGTACAGGGTCTTGGATGACACAAGTAGTGCCAGCAAATACGTCAAAGAATTCTGAGCAAAGCCTGTTCCATGTCCCATTCCAAACAGATTGACAGACTAGTTACATCTGGGTTTGCCACAAATTCATCAGTCCAATAACTGTTCTTTTTCACTACCAGGGATTATGAGTAGGGTTACAGTCTGTTGAGATAATAGCCTGAAGCTGACCAAGGTTGATCAATTCCTTTAAATATGTCAAAAGTGCAGGAAGAGACTGAGTTTTTCTTTATCTATTATCCATCTGGTCATGTAAAAACTTTCCCACAAATGTTTATTGAGTTTCCTGATGAATCTTTTGTGTGTCATCAGTGCTTCGCTGTGCTACGTGTTTAATATCGGAGTGTAAGATGTCAAATACTCTTGCCAATGAGTTTAGCTATATATGAAAGTCTTGAGTTTTTATCAAATAATTACCTCTGCATCACAGAAATTAGGAAATGCATTGGACTTGATCTTTCTAATACACTTGATAACATCAGACTTGTTTATGGCACCATTGACATAGCACAAACATCTTTTGTTTCATTTCTGACTGGAACTGCCACATTACCCCCCCCCCCCAATACTGATCAGAAAGCCTAGAAAGTCTACCAATTGTAATAGCTATATACCTTTTTCAAACATATCCCATCAGTTATCTCTGAAGAGAGTTGCCAACTCATCAAATGCCTTACTTAGGGAATATAACAATTCAGTTTACCTGAATCTGGAGTCTTTAGCCCTAGGATGTATTCAGACAGTTTCTGCCAGAAGATTTGAGCCTTGATTTGATCTTGATCTCTTTCAATTGTGTGGAAAGGAGTGCATGTTGAGCATTGCCAGTGTTGTGCAGGACTGTGGCATGACAAGATTGGCCTAGACAAATATCTTGCTATCTAACAGTTAGATATCAATAAAACAAAGCAGATTTTCTTTCTAGGGTTATTTCTTTGGCAGTAAAGCACCATTCTTTGTGATGGAGAGTCTGTTCTGCTCTGTTCCTTGTTGGCAAGATTAGCACCATCAGTGCTACCCTTACACCAGCAAACGTCATGAGCAGTGTGGTGATGCCTCCTTTTTCTTCAATGTTTCTTGGCTGGTGTTTGACATTCCTCATTTTGAAGAGTTCACTACTGCTTTCACTAGTAATCAATTAAGACTTGAATGCTGGATCCTTGTCCATCATAGCTGGTACACTCTAGTCTTAATGAGTGGGTAATGGTAATTTATCAGATCCTGATTTCATCGAGCGATATTTTTTCCATCAGTCATAAAATAGGACATTTTGGGCTCTTTGAATCCAAATATATCTAACAATTACCACCCTATCCCTGACATCTACAACATGGTGACTGTTCTTGTGAAGGTTTCAAAAGAAACGAAAGACTTCTTCCAGATAGTGGGCTCATGGACCACTTTCATTCAGGCTTTCACAAACTCTAAAGTAATCAAGCAGCTCTTGTAAAAGTAATTATTGATCTTCTTAGGGCAAGAGATCAGTGGCACTACTCATTGCTGGTCCTCATAAATAGCTCTGCATCATTTGACAGTATGGGCCATGACATTTGACTCAGTATTTATGAACTTACCATGGTATTCCTATTATAGTCTTATAGAGCATTCCACCTCTTACCTCTGAGACCTCATACACAAGGTCTGCTCATTGAGCAATTCAGCCTCCTTGTTTCCCCCTGGAGTGGAGAGTACACAAAAATTTTATCTTAGGCCCTTTATTTAAATGGTTTATATGTTTCCCGTAGAAGATGTGTTTAGGGAAATAGGGTTTACATGCTATAGTTATACTGATGATGCAGGCATTTAGCTCTCCTTTCCTCAAGATTATATACTGTTTTTCTTTTTTTTTTCTGGATCGTGATCTGGAAGACATATACTCATGGCTAGCTCTAAACTGGTTGAAATTCAACACCACCAAAACTAAGGCCTTGGGTGTTCATGCAAATTTAACTGACTCTTCTGTGCCATGGCAACAATATAGAGTTTGTTGATAGGGTGCATAACTTTGTTGTGATTTTGGACTCTAGGCTAATAAGAAAAAGATGTCAAAGTATACTTGTTTCCACCTAAAAATATCAAATATCAAACACTTGATATCTAAAGCTGATCTCTCAGCTGTTAGTCCTGCCTTGAAGGAGTGGAGGATAAACAACAGCTACACCCTTTCCCTGGGAATCCTTAACACTGAATTACACTGATTACAGATAGTGGAGAACTCTATGTCAAAGTTACCTATGGGTACTTCATGTTACGAGTACATTACACATCTTCTTCATGGCTTCCACTGGCTTTCTGTCCATCTATAAGAGTTAAGTGTTTGATTATTTGTCCCTTCACAACCTGTTTCCCTGTTACCTGAAGGAGCTTGTAGTGCCTTAGGACCTACTTGGATTCTGTTTTTAACCTCCTAGGGACTGTTGGTAGTTCCTGAGGTGCATTTTGACCCCCCACCCCCACCCCCACACACACACACACACACACACACACACACACACACACACACACACACACACACACACACACACACACATGTGGAACTTGCTACCATAGAAACTTCAGGAATGCCAATTGCTGGTCTAGTTCAGGAAAACACTCAAAACATATTTCACTGATATTTTATTTGATGAAGTTACATGATTTTACTTATTTAATTGTTGTTGTGAACATTTATTTCTTAATTACTTAAATGTTTCTTAGTAGTTTATGTTTGATGTTACTGGTGTTTTGTGTGAAAGTGCCAACATTAAGTTGAAAATGAAGTTGGAGGAAAGAGATATACTGAAGAAATATAATAGAAACAAGGACAAAGTAAAATATCCAAAGGCTTGAAAGGAACAAAATAGTCCAACGTATCTTGAATCAAAATTGACTTTAATGAAGAACAAATAAAAAGTAGAACATTACATCAAGCACTTTCACCTGGAGTCATACCAGGCTTTATCAAGATAAACCATCATTAAAAATTCAGTGCTTAAGTACCTTCTAGTCCAAATCATGTGACTAGAACTCCAATTAATAAAATATGCTAATTAGACATTGCAACTAGCAAACCACCAGGTTATGTTAGAGACTTAAAAAGTTGTTTTACAATGCTGTCAAAGTTAAAACAAATACATCAACATAACCAAACTACAAGCCAAACTTGTGATATCTTAAGGCAACACTAAAAACTTATAAAAAATTCATATGTGCCTTGAGAACCATTCAAAAATTGTGGTTAAAAATTACTGCCCATTAGGCACAAAATAGGCAGTAGTTAAAAAATTGTTTGAAACAAAACATTCTCCATATTGTTAAAATAAATGACACTTCCAAGCAACAAACATCATATCTTAGCCCTCCTCCGTTTTAAAACACTAATGATGCTAACACTGTCATTCAAACCAGGGGGTTTAGTTGCATTTAATTTTAGCTGCCACCACAATTCCTTATATTCCAATTGGGCCTAATAGAAACAAGGCTTTCTTCACATTAAAAATTTACATGTGCTTCATAAAAACAATAAACTGTGCTCAGATAAAATAAGAAAGCTTTTACTTCTTATACTGAAACTATCACCCATTTTCTAATGTCATCATAGGTTGTAAATGAAACAACAGTAGATACATGGGATACATTCACTACATCAACTGTTCTGAATATTGGATTGAAAAAGATCTACATCCAATAGGCTGAGACAACACACATTAGCCTATTTCTTTAGCAGTTGCAAAAAAGACAATAGTGTCTTTTCTGAGATTGCAATAGAGCAAGGACTGGGATTTTGTCCTTTTCTCACAGAGTTATCATTTCAGATTTAGTATATGCAAATAGCATGGGGAATGAGGGGTACATGAGGACTCATCCTCTGCAAAGAATATGTTGTATATATATACATATATATATATATATATATATATATATATATATATATATATATATATATTTTTTTTTTTTCTTTCAGATTTTTGACTTTCAAATGTTCAGGGTCGAATCTTTTAGATTCAATATTCCAAACATTTAACATTTTGTATGCATTCCTAGAAACATCATACAAGTAAATTTACTCTTTTGATAAATTCCTCAAAAAGTATAAAACATTTCTTATTTTAGAGAGTGCTCACCATTCACAACTGGTAAAAAATCTCTGCTTTAAAACTTTAAAGCATGCATCTCAACCTCTTAGTACAAGAAATCTGGAGTAAGCCGGAAATAATGGGGGGGGGAGGGCAAAAGCCCCAGAACAAGGACGTATTTTAAATATTGCTCTTTTAAACTTAGAATGTTGCTAGAATAGCAGTATTTGTCCTGGTGTGCATTTTCTGAAGGATATGAAGTTTGAAACTCAAATTTATGATATTATTTACCGACTTCAATCCAAATTAATTTGCCAGAAAATCAAATAGTTTGTGAGGACATGATAAAAATCTAAGGCAAAAACATGGACATTCTGGGACAATCTGGACAATTAAAAGGTATGTTTCAAAGGAATGGTACCAGTCTTCAGATGATGCAGAATTCCACATAGGGGCTTGGGAAATCATGGGGTTAGAGGATAGGAGTTATCAGATGGATCTGCTGCAATAGCCTATTATAAAGCATAGCTTAAATCCAGAGTGGAGCTATTAATTCTAAGGTTTTGTCATTCTGAAAGGAGAAACATATCAGAAACAGGCCTTTCTTTATATTAAACACTACTTCACAAAAACAATAAACTGCTCATAGATAAAACAAGGAAGCCTTTATTTCATCATCATCAAAGGAGACTGATGATAGACAGGAGGTATATTTTACTAAATGGCATACTCCATTGGTGGGTTTTATCTCCATGACATTGAAGAAGAACTACTGGCATTTACTTTTGAATGAAGGACTCTGAATGATGAATGTATTATTCACAACTCTTAAAACTATGCCTAAAGTCGCATATACCCACTCTGAAAGCTTTAGAGATGGTCTTGTGCAATCAGCTAAGTATGGTATGATACAGAAGACGAGTCCTATGCATACCTTTCAGATGTCTCGAATTTCAGAGAATGTCCAGATCTTTGCTTCATATGTTTGATCTGTTTCTCATAAAATGTGTGGTTTTCTGGCAAATCATTGAGTATTGAAGACACTAAATGATGATAGACTTTTATGTTTCTGCTTTCACATCATTCAGAAAATGCATGCTAATACAAAATGCTTTAGTTTAACAAGTTTATAAGTTTATAAAATCAGCATTAAAAATATGTTCAGATTTTTGAACCTTTGGCTCTCCATTATTTGTGCCTTTGTCATCCAGATTTCTTGTGCTAAGAGGTTGATAACTATGGTCTTATGATTTGGAGCAGTTGTTGAGAGATATGGCCCTATGATTTGGAGAGTGGTAGATAGGTACTGTCCTATGATTTGGAGCAGTGAATGATAGGTACGGTCCTATGATTTGGAGCAGAGGTTGATAGGTATAGCCCTATGATTTGAAGCAGTGGTTGATAGATATGGTCGTATGATTTGGAGCAGTGGTTTATAGGTATGGTCCTATGATTTAGAGCAGTGGTTGCTAGATATGATTCTATGATTTGGAGCAGTGGTTCTTAGATATGGTTTTATGATTTGGAGTAGTGGTTGATAGCTTGGTACTATGATTTGGAGCAATGGTTGATAGTCATGATCCTACGAGTTGGAGCAGTAGACGATACGTATAGTACTATGATTTGGAGCAGTGGTTGATAAGTATGGTCCTATGATTTGGGGCAGTGGTTGATAGGAATGGTCCTATGATTTGGAGCAGTGGTTGATTGGTACGGCCTTATGATTTGGAGCAGTGGTTGATAGGTATGGTCCTATGATTAGGATAAGTGGTTGATAAGTTTGATACTATGATTTGGAGCAGTGGTTGATAGGTATGGTCCTATGATTAGGAACAGCAGTTGATAAGTATGGTACTATGATTTGGAGCAGTGGTTGCTAGGCATGGTCCTATGATTCGGTGCAATGGTTGATAGGTATTTTCTTATGATTTGGAGCAGAGGTTGATGGGTATGGCCCTATGATTAGGAGCAGTGGTTGATGAGTATGGTACTGTGATTTAGAGCAGTGGTTGATAGGCATGATCCTATGATTTGGAGCAGTGGTTGATAAGTTTGGTATTATGCTTTGGAGCAGTGGTTGATAGGCATGGTCCTATGATTTGGGGCAGTGTTTGATAGGTATGGTGCTATGATTAAGAGCAGTGGTTGATAAGTTTGGTACTATGATTTGGAGCAGTGGTGGATAGGTATGTTCCTATGATTTGGAGCAGTGTCTGGAGTATGTGCTCATAAAGATGACTCATAATTCAGTTATACTGCTAGACAACAATGTGTGAGTAGAGAGGAACAGCTGCATATCCCAGGTCATGTAACTGAAGACTGATCAGTCACCCATGCACATTGTGCAAGGTGATAGAGAGAATTATCACTGGAATTATGGTAGGAAACATGGGAAACATCCTTTTCCATTACTTAAGCCAGTGCACTTTTGTCAACTGTAGATCTTGCATGCTTAATCTCATACCCGTTTCATTATCCAACACCCTGGATGAAGTTATATCTGTGGATGTAGCTTACATCTATCTAGCTGAAGCATTTGCCACTATACCCCATGATAGAATCATATAAAAACTAGACATCTGACATTAACTGAAGCTGTGATAACTTGGGTCTTTCAGGGGGAAAAATAGGTGTGGTTCTCCTGGGATGAATGGAATCTGTCTGGACATTATACGCATTAGACACCTGGTGGTGGCTGAGACACAAAAATAGGGCATTTTCCTAAGTGAAAATAGGTGAGGGACTTTGACTGGGTTGCCTCAGAGATGGAATAATGCATCACACATTCCCATTGGGCATACAGGTGTGTACAAAGGAGGTGGTGGGACGATAGGGCTTAAAGCTTAAAGACCCCTGGAAGCAAAACGATTTTGGACCAGGAAGCCTCAGTCTCTATACTGGTCTCCAGAATAAGTCAGGTTCAGCCCAGAGAGGAGATAGAAGAATCCTGTAGATCCAGTGACAAGGAAAAGCACTCATGCCAGCTGATAGTCAGCTGCACTGTGTAGTGAAAAAATAGCTTAGGTCCACATTTTGCTTTATTATTGTATACATGTCAAAATATTTTTAATACTCTTAACATATACTGGAAGAATCACGCAGATAAAATGTAAGCCAAAAAAGGTTTATTTTACATGCATGGAGACCTGCTACAAAACTTGGTATGTCAGCAGTCTGAATTCTGTACATTTTACATGGGTTTATATAGTATCCTTTGCACGTACACAGCAGCTGATTACTAGACAAGGAATTTAAGTCAAGGCTATAAATTTACTCACTGGAGTCTTAGATGATCACAAATCAGGCACGAGATAAGCTGGTGCCTACCCCAAGGTAACATCTATACATTCCTCCTTGGTCAGAGGTCAGTCACAAGATTGTCTTGTGCCTGGACCAAGGCAGCATCTGTGCATTCCTTTTTGGTCAGCAAACTCTTTTCAAGAAAAACAACTCATTTTAGCTTATTTCTTTACACGCAATACAGTTTCACATTTTAACCCTTTTTATACAGGATACAAAGATGTTGAACACAAAGATTCTTACTACATTTCCCCCCTAACAACACTTTGTATCACCAGTAATATATTTTATGCATACAACTTTTCACATGATTCATGTCCGGTATGGTTAGAATAATAAGCTTTGGTTGCATTGGCAGACAATACACTTGATATTATCATTCGAATGCAAGGAATGCAACAACAACCCATCAGCAGGAATATAATGGCACCAACACATACAGCAATTAAGACATTCATAAGTACTGTTCCCCAATTCCCAAACCAATTTTGGAAAAAGTCAGTCAATGGATTTTGTCCTGGTTTTGTAAGTTCAGAAACCTGTTGTAGGATCTCCAAATGGCTCTCTATGTCATGCTCATTATCAGGGATATACGAACAACACTCCTCCTGGATAAGAGCGCAAGTACCTCCTTTCGCCGCTAGGGTGAAATCGAGTGCCATACGGTTCTGCAACACCACAATCCTCATTGCAGTTAACTCATCCGTCACCAATTCTAGCGCAGAAAAAGTTGCATTGCTCAGAGTTTCTAACAGTTTTGACAGTTTTCTGAGCTCCCAAATAGATTTTACTGTCCCATACGCTGGAAGGATACCAGCCCAGGAAATAATATCATCGCCCAAGTCCATGTGTGATAGTCCCTTGCTGCTACTGTGGACCAAATCGTGATGATAGATCCAGGATGCATCAACGTTACCTATGGGATTAACAGGTTTATTAACAGCACGTACATTTCGTATTTTACCTTGGGGAAGAGAAAATGTATGTCTTCTGGCTGGTGCCAAATAACCCAAGAAACAACTGCCTGACCAATTTCTTGGTAACCATTTGTATGCTTTTCTACCACAGATAAAATAACACTCATTCACTTTGAGGGTGACATTAACTGGAATAAACTGTTTTCCTTTGTCTTGTATCCCTTTAAACAAGAAATTATACACAGATAACATTTTTTCAACAAAGCTTGTGACATTAATGAACCCTGTACTGTTAACAAATGCTAGTATAGACTTGAAGCTCGTTGTATAGTGTCCATCTATTGTACAGTTATGAGTTATGGTTTCGTTACACTGACTCCACCCAACTTTAATTTTGGCAGACCTTTGAAAGCATACAGTTCCATTCTGGCGACCCATGAGGGGTAATGCAATTTTGCCCTCCAAGGCTACGTTCGAGGTTTCAAACAGTAAATTAGTCCAGGTATCATTTGCCCCCAAAGGTACTGTACTTAACATCAAACCACCATGTGCAGTGGGGATAGCTGTGCATATCCAACAATTTGAAACATTAAAAGACAAAGCATACGCATATTTAATAGCCTGGTACGTATTAAAAGGTGGATGCCAGGCTGTATTTTTATCTCTCCTTTTTGGCTAGTTTTGTTTAGAAAAAAATGGCCACAACAGAAAAACAACACTTACACTTACTGATAACAAAATTATTTTACAATGCCTTTGTGGGAAGGGCTGCTCCCTTCCGGTATTTTTCTGCATTGCTACAATAGTCAGAAAAGTTCTTACAAAAGCAGGATTACTACTAATCAGTGTTCCTCAGGGGAACTCAAATTCTTCTCCAACTCAAATTTCCTGACAATCTTGCAATGTGTCAGGTGAATCCAAGCTGTCCGCTCCTTTATTCGAACTGCTGTGGGAGTAGAAATCAAAACCTGGTATGGCCCTTCCCAATTAGGTGAGTTCCAGGTCTTTCTTTTGATGATTTTGATCCAGACCCAGTCGCCAGGCTTCACTTCCAGGATCCTGTTTTTCTTCTGATCTGAAAAGCAATCATTCGTTAGAGAGGTGTTAGTTCTGGTCAGCAATTTCCTCATGTAATCTGCTATCTCTTCACCCCCCTCACATTCTGCAGGCAAAAGACCTTGCCACTGCGGGACGTAGTAAGGTCTCCCATATAATAGTTCAAATGGTGTGACCCCTTTTGAGGTGGGAGTGGTACGCATGGACAGGAGTGCTAGAGGTAAGCAGTTTATCCAAGACTGATGTGTCTTGGCCATGAGTTTACGTAACTTGCCTTTGAGAATATCATTATGGCATTCAACCAACCCTGCTGACTGTGGGTGGTAGGCACAGTGGTGTTTTAGTTCAATCTGAAAAACGGCAGCCAGCTTTTGAAAAACTTGGTTTACAAAATGTGTGCCATTATCAGAATAGATGCATGTGGGTAGCCCAAAATGAGGGATAATATTATTCGTAAGGGCCTTGGCTACTGACAGGGCATCTGGATGTGTTACTGAAAAAGCTTCAACCCATTTTGTAAAAGCGTCAATAATGACCAACACAAATCGCTTTTGTTGGATGGGAGTTAGTTCAATGAAATCCATACAGATTGTATGAAATGGGTACGGAGGCAGTGGGAAAGCTGCTGGCGTGACCCTTACCCCTCCTCCATAGTATCGTGCACAAAGCAGGCACGATAAACAGAATCATTTGGCATATGCTATAAAGCCCTTAGTCCAGAAAATTTGCTGGATCATTTGAACCATAGCAGCAGGGCCCAGATGAGATGGGCCGTGCGTCACTAATGAAGCATACCTAAAAAGGTTTGTTGGTAAAACATACTTGTCATTTGGACCTACAAAGATTCCCTGTTTTTGAATAGCCCCATATTTAACCCATTGCTGTTTTTTCTGAACTGTACTAAGTTCCTGCATCACCTGTAAAGTTTGTAAATCAAATTTATCTGTAGGGTGAAGTTCCTTTTTTGTGGTCTCGAGTGCAAAAGTAGAGGTTAAGGCTATACTTTTTGCGGTTTTGTCAGCTAGTGCATTTCCAAGTGATACTGGATCTTTGGCATTTGTGTGTGCTGCGCATTTACAGATGGCCAGTCCCCGTGGCAGCTGGACAGCTTGTAGGAGGCTAAGGATTAAATCCTTGTGGGTTATTTCCTTTCCCGAGGCTGTAACCATTCCCCTATTTTTCCATTGCTGTGAAAAGACATGGTCCATGGAAAAAGCATACTGACTATCTGTGTAGATAGTAACTGCCTTATCCTTGGAGATGGTGCATGCTCTGGTTAAAGCAATCAGTTCAGCCGCCTGTGCAGACAGGTTTCTGGGGAGGGGTTTTGCCTCTAACACCTCAGTCGCAGTTGTGACTGCATAACCCACTTGCGTGATACCTGCTTCATTTTTACGTGCTGACCCATCTACAAACAGGGTCCAATCTGAATCTGCCAAAGGTTGGTCCTTAAGATCTGGTCTTGGTAAGACATTGGAGTGTATCAAATCTAAACACACATGAGGGGCACCGTCATCAGTTGTGGGTAACAGCGTGGCTGGATTTAGAGTAGTGCATCACTCAATAGTCATGTGTGGTTGTGATAGTAACGTTGTCATACAAGATAAGTGTCTGCTAGGAGAGAGAAAGGTAACTTTATCCTGCAGTAGTATTACCGCCATGGAGTGCGGCACTCATAAGGTGAGGTCATGGAATAAAACTAGGGTTGCAGACGCTTGTACAGCCTGTGTGGCTGCAACTACAGCTTGTACACAATGTGGCAGAGATTGTGCCACTGTGTCTAACTTGCTGGAATAAAAAGCTAAAGGTCTCAACTTATCCCCATAGGTTTGCAACAGAACTGATGTCATAAAGCCCTGCTTACAATCTACTGTCTGAACAAAAGGTTTCATATAGTCAGGGAAGCTAAGTGTTGCAGATCCTGCTATCAATTGTTTTACCCTAGTAAATGCCTGTATTGCCTTATCCGTCCACTGCAGTGCGTCATGTGCTGCCATGGGAAGTGCAAAAATAAGTTCTGAAAGTGGACTCACTTCCTCTGCATAGTTGGGAATCCAACTACGACAAAAATTAGTTATTCCTAAAAATGACATCATTTCCTTTTTCGTGCTGGGCATTGGTGCTTGTAAAATAGCTTCTTTTCTACAGTTATCTAGTTGTCTGCCAGCAATTGAAATGGTATAGCCTAGATACCGTACTTCAGTTCTACAAAATTGTAATTTAGATTTGTTTACCTTATGTCCTTCTTTCGCCAAAAAATGCAACAACCGAATAGTTTCGGACTCACAGACAGTCTCCGTGGGTGCAGCCAGTAAGATGTCGTCCATGTACAACAGTAGATGACAGCCATTCTCTGGTTGAAACTGTGCCAGGTTTGTTGACATTTCTTGCAAAAAGATTGTAGGACTTTCACAGTATCCCTGCGGCAGTCGTGTGTATGTATACCACTTGCTCATGAACGTAAAGGCAAACCAAAATCTACTATCTTCCTGTAGAGGGATAGAGAAAAATGCGTTACTGATATCAATGACAGAAAAATACTTATCCGTGGGAAGGATATTGTTTAACAGCATAGATGGATTGGGGACCACAGGAGCCCTTGGCACTACGGCAGCATTTACAGCTTGCAGATCCTGTACCAGTCTCCATGTCCCATCCGGTTTCCTTACTGGGAACAAGGGTGTATTACACGGTGAATCTGTGCAGGGAATTAAAACCCCAGCTATTAGTAGAGCTGTGATTACTGGTAAGATGCCTTCTTCTGCCTTTTTACTTAATGGATATTGACGCTTATGAGGTCTAAAATCGGATTTTGGAGTTATTTTAACCCGCCCTGCTGTTCTCATTAGCCCAATGTCATGCTGTCCTAGGGACCATAAGGATTCTGGTACTGACTGTAGTTTCAATTCTTCCTGTGGGGTCAGAAAGAATAGTCAGGATGGCATGTCTCCTGTCGGTACTAACTGATCTTCTCGAAGATGTACTGTTGGTCTGGCTTGGGTCACCCAATTTAACTTCTGTACCTGAACTCCCTTACCTGCCAGTTGTTCCGGTGTCATCTTTGACCACTCGGTAACCTTTTTCCCAACTAAATACCATGCCACCTGTTCTTCCCTAGTTACAGATACATGTGTGGTGGAAGCATTTAGAAAGAGCTGTTGCATGTCTCTTGTGAGACTACAAGTAACTGCAGAGTTCCCGGCTCTGTCCCAATAAAGATTATGTAATAGGATTCTGGTTACTTTGTGTTTAAAGAATTGTTGTTTGGCAGCCTCTGGTAATTGAATGGTCATACCGTATTTGCTCAAAGCTAGATTAGTTAACTCATTGACCACGCTTCGCGGTCCTGTTTCAATAAGATCATTACTATACCAGTAATGTAGATCCCCTTGTCCTACCTGCAACATCTCATCCTGGATTCCCATATGCTTAGCCAAGATTCCTGATGCAGTTGGTACCGCTGCTATTGCAAAAACATGCATCAGGTCTCTTCCTAGTAAATTAACAGGGCAAATCTGGGAGATAATCACCCGAAATATAATGGTTTGATTAGTTTCAGGGTCCGTAAACCATAAAGGTTTAAACAAAGGTTCCTTATAAATGAGGCCATCAGCCGCTTTGACTAGTACATAGTCATTAGTAATCACATTGGACGGTACTATACAGTGTGCTTCAATAAGGTTCTAGAAACCCCTGAGTCACATAAAAACTCTATGTCCTTCCCTTCAACCTGTAATATGATTACCGGTTGCACATCTAACTGCATAGTCATAGATAGAGCTGTCAGGTTTACAAACTGACAGCCACTCTTTTCTGAAAAATCAGTTATCTCATGCTCCCATTCTGCACATTCTCCTTCACCTTCTTCATTTACATCCTCAAAATCATCCTCACTTTGCATTACTGGCTCTTGCCAGCCAATTTCAGTGCCTGGGTCTGGTTTATCCGTGCTGCCATGATATAGTCATGCTGAACTATGTTCTGGAGCAGCAGCAGGCTTCCCGGGACTCCGGCAATCCCTTGCAAAATGTCCTTTCTTTCCGCATTTAAAGCATTCCCCCCTCTTTTGTCTACCTTCATAATCTTCGGAATGTCCTACATCCCCTCTTCCTCTACCTTTACCTAGTCCCCTTCCTCTACCTCTGTTGGCTGAGTTATGCACTAACATAAGTGTCCCATCCGCACCTACTGCAAAGGTTTGAGCCTGTTTCCTTTTTCTTTCCTCTAGATACTTCTATGCATGTCTTGCATACTCCAGTAAGGGTTGCAGACGTGCTGTCCTGTGATCTATCATATGTTTTTGAATGAAGTTACTAACTGCAGTTCTGCACCCTTTTAAAAAGGCATTTTTTAGTTGCTGTTCATAAGATGAGTCATCTTTTTGATCATTTGGCCTTTTCACTCCACTATGGTTATCAAAACATTGGTTAAGTCTCTGCAAGTAATGATCTACTTTTTCATCTTCAGCCTGTACACACTGATTAATGCAAGTCCAATCTGCCCTAGGTTTCCAGTGATCTGTAATACGCTTTAACAAGGCTTGTGATTGTGTCTTATATGTTTCAGAACCAAAAGCACGTGCTTTACCATCTGCCCTAGTTAGGGGATCCCATTCCCCACAAAGTAAGTGCCAGTCTGGTCCTAGGATTTGGCGTATTACCTGTTCTAATTCGACGGAATTTAATTTGTAACTTTCCATCATACCTGTAATGTCTTCGCTAAATTTAGTCATGTCTAATTTTGGGTGTGGTATGCCCTCCACAGCTTTTCGAATGTCTTCCCGTGTCCAAGGTCGGTAAACAAAAATAGTAGGACCTTGACCGGGTGTTCCTGCCTGGGGGTTTGCTACTTCTATAAGGGGATATGAGTCTGTGGATACCGTATTTAATTCACCCTCTTGTGATTCGGCTTCCTTAAGCTTCCATTTGTCTACAGTACGTTTCTGAAGTGCTATGGACCCATCTATTTGTTTTGTAATTACTACGGGGGGTACAATCCTATCCTGATTCTCTGTATCATCTACCTGATACTGGGGTGGACTAGCCACGTCTTTAGGGTCCTCGCGATACAGGGTCGGGGCTGTCGGTTTACGACAAACAACAGATGTCTCGTCATCCTCTTTGCGGACAAAAAATGCATCTTTTGCACTCGAGCCACCACTTTCCTTATTTAAAAATTGTTCCTTATGTCTTTTATTAGCTTCTTCCAACCATTTCTGTGCTTGAGGAAATCCCATCTTTTTTTGTTTCTTAACCTTACCTCCTGTGTCCCTGCGCAGGTCTCTCACTAGCTTTTGACATTCTGCTCTATTTAAGGTACCACTAAACCCATAATCTTTTTTCCACTTTTTTATATATTTTAGATTTTTTGGATGTAATTTAAACATATATTCCTCATCTTCAGTCCTTTTAGTTAAGCAGCCCTTACTAATACAACAACTGCTTCCTATTCCCATTTTTCTTATTTGAAAGAAAAACTGTTTCCTTTTCCTGAGATCTCTACCGGTCTTTTGTAAAATTTTAAACAAAAGAAAATTCCTTTATGACTAGTCCCTTTTAATAAAAAAAATAAAAAAAACTTACCTTACTGCGGATCTTCTGCCCCGTTCGTCACCGTCCCACGGATCGAATCTAAGAGTGACTGGCCTCTACTTACGACTTCTTTGTCAGAGGTCTTTCCATTCAAGGGAGTCCGAGATTCGTTCTCCCTTTCCTGTACAGGTTTTTCAGTCCCTCTTATACGATTCGTGCCGTGAAGAGGTGCCCCACGTTCTTGGGCACCAGAAATGTCAAAAGATTTTTAATACTCTTAACATATACTGGAAGAATCACACAGATAAAATGTAAGCCAAAAAAGGTTTATTTTACATGCATGGAGACCTGCTACAAAACTTGGTATGTCAGCAGTCTGAATTCTGTACATTTTACATGGGTTTATATAGTATCCTTTGCACGTACACAGCAGCTGATTACTAGACAAGGAATTTAAGTCAAGGCTATAAATTTACTCACTGGAGTCTTAGATGATCACAAATCAGGCACGAGATAAGCTGGTGCCTACCCCAAGGTAACATCTATACATTCCTCCTTGGTCAGAGGTCAGTCACAAGATTGTCTTGTGCCTGGACCAAGGCAGCATCTGTGCATTCCTTTTTGGTCAGCAAACTCTTTTCAAGAAAAACAACTCATTTTAGCTTATTTCTTTACACGCAATACAGTTTCACATTTTAACCCTTTTTATACAGGATACAAAGATGTTGAACACAAAGATTCTTACTACAATACAACATGAATAAACTGGAGGACATCCATCCTAACAATTCCCTAACAGTGGATTCCCTCAACACTGTCTCAGACTGCTCCTTCTTAGCCATTGTTCCTTATTTGCCAAGACTGACTTGAGTATATAGCTCACCAAGTGTTCAGATGGGTGCAGACTTGTGATCATTGTCTTTAATTCTGTTAATGCCATACCCTTTAAACAGTACTTTATACAAGAATGTTGCAGTAGAAAATTGCCTTCCATTCATTGTCAAAAAGTAGCATTCTGGCACTGGCAAGAAATTTCCACCAGTTTTATACTCCATTGATGGACAGCAGCTAAAACTGATTAGCTAAAGAGCTTGGAGTCCTTGTAGATGATGACCTTTCATTTAATATCCATATAAACAATACTGTCTGAAAAGCATAAGGAGTTTCCCTTCTGGTCCACCATGGGGGTGAACATTGTGCCAAAGATGAAATTGTCACATTATTCAGTTATTAGAACAAGTTCACAATACTGTTTCCTATCCCGTAATGTGCTCACATTATCAGATGCAAATGAAGAAGTTACAAAGATTCCTCACACACACATACACACACAAAAAAAAAAAAAAAAACATGAGCAAGATTGAGGCTTATCTTACAGAGAAAGACTACAGCAACTCACTCTTTTCTCTGTATTTTATCAAACTGGCTGGGATTCAGAAACAGTGTTGACATTGTGATATCTGATTTTAGTGCAGCTTGGGTTAGAGGCACACTGAAAGCTACTGTGGAATTATGATATATCTTGATATATCCTGAGGACTGTATAATATGCAAATGGTAGTATAATAGGATGGACATGTGCAACGTGGTGCAAGTACAACACAGTACTGATGTCTGGTACACTATCATGAATGTCATACCTGTCTGTATCCCCATGTGGTGATGCTAGGAACTGCACAGTACCTGTCAGAGGTGGCTCTGTTGGTAGACTTCCTCCCATGGTCCTCCACCACTGTAAAAGGTGGACTACTTAGTACATGACACAGTGATCATATACCTCCAGACATGTGCATTGGATGCCTTGTCAGATCTATCATGAAGGAGCAACTACTCTGTAGCAGGATATTTTCTTTATGGGAAAATTTATTTTTGAAATGTTTCTGTCCTTCAGGCAATACAATCTGCCATTGAAAGGAATTATGCAGGTGAGATGTCAGAAGGCTACATATAATATATTTGTATGCAATTAGTACAAACAATTAATACAATGAGCTGTTAAAAAGCTGCTTCCTGTAGTTCAGGGTTTGATTCCCTTGGCCTCCATTTACCTACTGTGGCCCCCTGAGCAATTAACTTAACTAGAGAAGTGTCTGAGGAAATTGGTGTAGGATCTTCTCTGATCCCATGTGCTGCAAGCTTACAAGCATATCTCTCAACCTCTTAGCACAATAAATCTGGACAAAGTCAAATGAATCATGGGAGTATGGCCTGTAAAAACTAAAGAACAAAAGTATTAACAAACTTAAGCAATATAATCCCTATATAATGTGTGCATGATGTTTCAATGCTAATGACATAATGCTATGCCATGTATTTTGTGCTGTATAATGGTTGTACCGTGACTGGTCTCATTTCATTGTTGTCAGTTGTGCATTTCACTTACCAACTATATCAGTATGCATGATTGAGAGAGGGCGAGTTCTCTGGAATGAGACCTGTTGAATGGCCACTGCATCTAAGGTCACTAGTGGTCACAGGGCTCTCAGGTGATGCCCTAAAGAAAGCAAGACCTTAATTCACTTTTTGTGTATGGACCAGTGGGAGCACCTGAATGAGGACTCTTATGGGTGGTCCTAGGATAATGTGGATGTTTGTCACAGTCATGTCATGGCAGAGAGTGATGTCACTGACATACACAACTCTGGTGAGCAGGCCTGGCACTATTTTATGAGGAGGTATCCTGACCTTCTTATCCAACAGAAAGAAGGAATTAGAGAGCAGGCCGCTGAGATATTGTAAGAATGAAGGTCTGATCACTGCCCTGTCTTTTCCCTTGTGGGTACATGGGACCTTAATGGACATTTAATTGATGTGGGATGTATTTGTACTTCTTGGTTTTCAACTCAGGAGGATCGCATGGGTCCAACATGTAATAGGGTTCCTGTTAGAAGCGGGACTGCTCAGGTTGTCGAACACCGAATCATCGACACCTAAATGGCGAAAGCTTAAAATCACGAATGGTCGCTTCTGCTTGGCCGTTATTGGGGATTTGCCTTTTCCCCAATGTTGAGTGATATCAGAGTTGGTATATTTAGTTAGGTGGGTGTGCCCCCCACTATGTTAGGGTTTGGAAGTTTATTTTAGTTTGTGGCGGCCTAGCAAATTCTTTCCCAAAAAAAAAAGAATTTGCGTATGTGACCGTTGACTATTTTAGCTTTTCCCATTAAAGTTTTGATGTTTAGGGTTTCAACAACCTAAGCAGTTGAGCTTGTAATATATAGACCCCGTGTAATATACATGGTATGTGTCTGAACATGTCCCTTTTGCCACATCCAAAGGGCCACTACATCATCTTCTCCATGACGTATTATGTTCAACATTCCAATCCTACCACTGTAGGCTCTACCCCATTACAGCAAATTCAGATGATGGAGGTAGTAGCATTCCATATGTCCCACTCCACCATTAGGTCCAACTGTCTTCTCCAGCACTTCATCTGAAATGAAGCTTGCATTTCTGTAAGAGGTGATGAGAGTATATATATATATTTTTTTGCTTTATTTAGGATTACTTACATTTTCATCTAACCTTCTGTCTCATCATTGTGGGAAGGACACTGAATCACTGAGTACTACTGAAGATAGCAGATGTGAAAAACATTTCAAAGAGTATGCTGCAGTATAGGCACATGAAAGGAGTGTGAGCTAAGATTGATATGTTTCAGCCATGACAATGATGCAAATAAACAGTTTCTGATTTCTTTTGGTCTGTGCATAGGCAACCATAGTATACACAGGTGGCACTGATATTAGTGTCCAGTCTATCATGGGTGATTAATGGGAAGGGATTGTTTATTGCACTTCTGTAGTGACATGTTCGTGGCATGGCACCCACTGGTGTTCTGACAAGGTTGTGCTACATCTCCCACGTCTTCTACATTGTATGGGTACCAGATTTTTACTGATAACACTGCTTGTGGCCAGGTGTGACACAGAACCGCATAGAAGAATGTGTTTATATGCTGTGTTATAATATCAGTTACTCCACCATTTCATGACAATGCAATTAATCCAGGGTGATGTAATGGCACTTTGGGTAACATTGTTGCCTAAGAACATAACCAGTATGTTAACCATGCGACCAGGAAAAAAAAGCTAGTAAACAACAAACTGAAATCCACACCACCACAGGTAATACCAGGAGATTAGAAAATATCACTGCATAATTACTGCACAATACATAATGACCAAATTCAAGAGTTCAGTGGTGCTTTATTCATAACCAGTTGTTGAGTGCTTTTATGCCAGCAACTTGGGACTTCTTCAGAACATGCTGTAAGTTTAAAAGTCACTAGTTTAAATCCAGTTGTTCATTAATTCATCAATTATTTAATAAACATAATTAAATGAATGTAATTAGACAAATCGACCAGTAAGCTGAGAACTATTTGAAATGCATTTAAAATATATTTAAAATCTTTATATAAAATCTTTTGAAACTTTTAAGCAATAATACATAGATAAGATTAAAAATGTTAAAGCAATAAATAACATTAGTAGAAAGTAAAATATATATAGAAACTGTGGCTAAGTTACAATATAAGGCTATGATATGAGTGCAAACCAAGAAAACTGGTGATGGTGTTAGGGACCAAAACTAAAACCAACCAGTGTCATAAGTAATCATAGAGTGGCAGTCCTCATTTTTAACACAGGATGAATTAAGATGTTAATATTTAATCCTGGGAGTGCTGCGGCATCTAACTGAATTTCCCACACAAGTTCACTATATTCAATTTGGTTTACCCACTGCCTACCTCTAACACTCAGGGTCATTATTTCTAAAATTCCAAATTTGAAATTGGTCAAACCATCACAGACTAGGGAATGTTTGTATAGGCATTGTTAGTGTTTCCTTTTCTAATATCATATTTATGTTTGTATACTCTTTTAGCTAACTTCCTCTCTGATTAGCCCACATAATATGCCTGAAATTGTTTACAAATATCTGTACACAACAGCCGCTTGGGTTAACAGTTTCCCCTCACAAAAGTTATTTTAGTGATACAGTGATTGTTCAACACTATATCTTTGTAGTTTACAATATAGGAACAAAATTACACCTCCCACATTTCCATGTTTCTGTTGGTGCTTCCACTCTGTCACACTCTAAAATTTTCTTAATATGAAAATCAATATTGTGTATAAATTGAGGAATATTTCCAACAGTTCGAAAAACTTCAACATCTAGTTTTAATATGGACCAGTTTTTGTTAAAAATGTTCTTCACATGGTAGAAGGTGTAATTATAACTGATTGCCATTGAAATCTGGACTTTGGGAACACTGTTTTGTGAATTAAGAAAAGCATCTGTTTCCTTGAAATTTCCCAAAACCAGGGTGTATTTAACACCCCCTCCTTTGATTACCTCTTCAGATACTTTGCAAAGTAAATACCTCTATCTAAAAACATAGATTTAATTTTTTCCAGTTCTTTCAAAAACAAATCATTGTTAGATAACACTCTAGCTGCTGTTATGAATTGGCCCTTAGCCAGATTCCTTTTAACATACACACACATTCACCCTTTGACTGCAGTGAGAACAAAACCCCTAAGTGAGTACATTGACTGAAGAACGCAGTATTTAATGCAAGCACCAGACCACAAGAATTAAAAGGGTATCAGACAGAACTTTATAACTGATGACATCTGCAGTGTCTGGTGAGAAGAGGATGGTAATACCAGTGTCCCACATGCAGGTGTAAAATGGCCCCTTGAATGTCAGCAAACTGAGCAAACACACATATAACTCGACACCAGTGACAGCAGAGCCCCTACCTAAGTACAACAATGAGATAACTCAGTATTTAACACAAGTTCCATGACACAAGTCTGACTTTTGCAATGCTGCAAGACAATTTATAGTGGACGACATCATCATTGGATGTTTGAGAGAAGATGTTGTGAGACCTGAATTAAACTGATACGTAGTTATGTGCAACTGTCAAAACATTTGAAATCTATGCAACTGTACTGATGACTGCAGGATGCATAGTTCTGCTCTTCTGACTAGACAGACATGCACATACCAATTGATTACAGTGAGATAAGAAACCCTACCTAACTAGGTACACAAGCTTGAGAAGTCAGTGCCTAATGCAAGCATCGTGGCACAACTCTGAGCTTTGCAATGCTTCAGAAAAAAATTCATAGAGGATGACATCACCATTGGATATTTGAGAGAAGATGTTGTAAGGCCTGAATTAAATGGATGTGTAAGCATATACAACTGTCACACTATTTGTACTCCATGAGATTGTACTGATGACTGAAAGACACACAGTTATGCTAGTCTGACTAGACAAACACACACACACACACACACACACACACACACACACACACACACACACACACACACACACACACACACACACACACACACTGACTGCAGTGAGATTAAAATACCTACTTAACTAGATACACCAACTAGAAAACTCAGTACTTAACATAAGCATCACAGCACAAGTCAGAATTTTGCAATGCTGCAGGACAATTTATAGTGGATGATATCATCACTGGATGTTTGAGAAAATATGTTGGGAGGCCTGTATGAAATGGATGGGTAGCCATGTATGACTGCCAATATATTAAAGATCTGCATGTTACCACATTGCTGAGTGTGTAAATTGTAATATTTGCTGTTGTGTTTATGATGTCTAAATATACTTTAAGAGGCAGCTTTGCAAACTATATGCAAACAGATGACCACATTACTACAAGTACTGAATAATATGAATTAGTATTGTCAGTATAAAGATGTACATGGTATATAAGAAAGCATTTTTTTATTTATTTCTGTAGTGTAGTTGAAACATTTTGGAACAAGTACAGAGAGACCAAGTTTCAAGTGGATAGGTGTAGGTAACTCATGGCTACAGTGTAAATATGTGTTTTTTCCTTAAACTTGCCTTCCCTTTGGTTGTTTTTATGTGTGCTTTCATGGGATGAAAACTAAATGGGCAGTAAAGATGAGTTATACATGCTAATGTGCCCTTCCTGTAGAATGCCACCAAACAGCTGGTTTAAGTGATTGATGGCAAAGCCTTTGTACATGCGTGCTACACATTTTTACTGCTTTCCCTGTTTGTGTGAAGTTAAGCTGCAAGCAAACATGAATCTCTGCTTCACTGATAAAATTAAGAGTTCTATTGGTTTGCTTACCTCTGCACAAACACGTTAAGTAGAAAAGCATGGCAGTCAGCAGTGTGGATAATACTGAGTGTAATAAACACACTTACTGCTTGGTTGACCCTGTGGCAACAGGTGTAAATGCACTGTGAGATTTATTTTTAAGCCCAGATGTACAGAGTTCGAATCCAGGTGTATTTAATAGTTTTAAATATGTATTTATAATGGAATGAAATTATTTTTATGTTACTTTCACTGTGTGTTACCTTAGTGCAGTGTGTTTAAGCAGCATTGTGCATGGTAACCACATCATTAAAGAGCCATTTGCCATCATTCTGCACTGCTGATGCCAAACTCTGCACAAACACAGAGGACAAAAAGTGAAAGGCTTCATTGGGTTGTTTTCATTTATGTCTGTGTGTGTGATTCTATTTTTGACTAGATTAAATGTGTTAAAATGGGGTAGAGAGGAAAGTGGTGAAATGGGGGGGTAAGCAGAGGGGAGGGAAAAGGGAAAGCAATATAGGAATATACAGGAAGGAGGTAGGAATGATCCACAGCTATCCACTTCTTCAACAGTGTAAAATGAAAATATCTATAGAATATTGACTGAAATTGGACTGTCACCTCAACAAATTGTGGAAACAACAATGCAATCATGTTGTATAGTGAATTGGACCAAATCAAGCGTCTTGATCAGACACCTCTATGAAGCTGAGAGCTATGTATATATTTTTTTTTTTTGTGGGACAGGTGCCCATATTTTTTTTTTTCTTCATTAAGAGATGAATGTTTCATAAGGGAAGTATTTATTTCTGGGTCAGGTAAGTGGGATAATTGAGGAAGTGGATGCAGACAAACAAGACAAGACACAGTGACAGTGATAGACACAACAGTTTGGGGATACCATGATTGTGGATAGGGAGGGGACATTGGATGCCCATGCCCATCAAACATTGGGACAGTGAGAATCTAGTCCTCACTCAAAGGACTGTCATTACTGTTCCATTACTCTGCTAGCTGTTGTATGCTTGACATCTTCTCCTATGGAACATAAAAGAGAGCATCCTTTCCATCTGGTGTAGGCATGTACCCATGGTGCAGTGCACTACCCCATGCACCAAGCTTGGCAACTCCTGGCAGGTGATAAAATCTCCACCTCTGCCAGTAGTACCAGAAAGTGGCACAGCACCACCTGCTAGGGTAGTGCTACCTGATGTAGAGGGCCCAGGTAGTGCAGAGGCAGCAGAGGCAGAATGACTGGTTGGGTCCAATATGTTCTGGGTATCGGTGCAGTAGCTGGTGGATTGCAGGCAGGCTGAACCAGCGGGGTTGGCCCACCTCCCTGTGCTCTAAAGAACTTTGTGATTTTTCAGAGATGGATGGCATGGAAACATTTTGACCACACAAAGAAAAAGAAAAAAGGGAGATAAAAATTGGGGTAAGAGAAAAAAAAAAAGATGATTAGTGCAATCAAATGTGACATACAATTTATTATCATAGTAATAAAGTATTTATCTCTACGTTTACACTTTAGTATACTTCTTAACAACTTCAAACTATGACTACTAATTGCCCAAAGTAAGACTCGCAATGTGCATATATTGCACATATGCTTGGTCAAATTATATAGCTTAAGTTATCAGCAGTGCATTTAGGCCACTTCTCTTGAAATTATTATGTAATATTTTTTAATGATTTACTATATATTTGTTACTTGTAGTATGTGAACCCACAACACTTGACTACAGCATTAGATTTGACTTTTACAGTTGGCTTGTGCTACAGACTGAAGTAAGCATGCTTGCTTTTACAGTTAGGATATGCATGCTTAATTTGCTACTACTGTATGGAAAAGTAATACTTTAGCTAAAATAATAGTTATGTTGTGCTGCATACATACCACTTGCTTCCCTCAGTTCTCTAAATGCTCAGCATGGGCCTCCCTGTCTGCCATTATCTCCTGGTTGACTGTGGGATAAAAAGAAGAGAACAAGACAAGAGCATTAAGCATACCAGCCTTGCATATATGTAGTTGCCTATCTATTTTTTATTTTCTATATCTGTATACTTACACAACTGTGGGATGTCAGCTGTCTTAAAATCATCCAGCCATTGCTTGAATGTATCCTGCTTGTGCCTTTTGAGACCATTATAGTGGTGCCTACACTGTTCCCCAGTGCATGGAATGCAAGTCACACTGGATACAGCCTTGGCCAGACTATTCCATGCCTCAGACTTGCACTGGGAACTGGTATAGTCCACTTGCAACAGCCTTCAGATGTGATGCTTTACAAGGAGTCCAATAAAGACTCTGGACTCCTCAACACCCCACCTCTGTGTTCTAAATTGGGCATCTTCCCTTCTACTTCCAGACATGTCCAAGTAGGCAAACAGCAACAGATAATAGTGCCAATACCTATTATTGTGTTTACTGCTAGTGTGCAAACCCAAACAACTATGGCAACTGCATTTGTGTGATGTTAATTGAGACCAACAATGCCAAACAGAAACAAAAGCAGTTTTTTGAATTGGGAAGGTTAAACTGGCAGTTGGCATTAGTTGATGGGGTATTTGCTGCTGTAACTCTTAGTTGACTCAAGTTTGCAGACACGTAGTGGGGGCATACATTTTATGACCTGAAACTTTTTTTGTGTGTGACTTTGCACATTGATAAAATACATTTGTATAATGTGGGATTCAGACTTATGCATTAGAGGTAAAACATATTCTTCAGCACAGATAACTTTTCATTCCTGCCAAAGAAGAAGTGCTTAGTAGATATGCTCATGAATTATAAATACACAAGACAGAGTGAGGGGTTAACCATGTATGTGTGTGACCTGACAAGGTCCTGGTTTATATAATCATGTGTGTTTTCCTGTCATTCAGGTCTGAAGGCCATACAAGGTCAGAGAAGACAATTATAATTACAGAATCAGAATATTCAGTATACCCTCTGTCACACATATAATTCATATGAGTTCCACTACTATACATACTTACTGCTATTTATAATTAACTCCCCAGTGCTCCCTACCCAGATGGCTGTCATGCTGTAAACTTGGATTTTTGCTGTGGTGAGTCTACCAGTGTTGGTTTTTCTACGTTTTGGTGTTTCTCTGGAGGGTGGTGTGGTTTCTTTTTGCTGACTATTTATAATTATGTTTATTTTTTTGTTTTTTAAAGTGAGTGGACAAGCATTAATACAATTGTGATTGTCCTAAACTAGAACCCAGGCTCACATGTATTGTGAACATTAACTTATACCATTTGCCACAGTGAATGTTAAGTAACAGCTGTATTTTTTACAGTCATTACTGTGCACAGTGCCCATTGCAAATGAGACCTTGTTTGCTAGAGTTGCTCATTATTTATACATATGCAATAAATAGATGATTGTTTAAACATGTATGTGTGTGACATGACACTTCAGAAAATAAAAATGTGTATGTGTAATTGTAGAACCATAATTCTACTTATGCCCACAGTTACACATTTTTGCTGTAAGCAGTTATTTCTAAGTTTGATTATTGTTTTCTTGTTAATTTTAATATAAGGTAAACTGGAACAAGAGGAATAAAACTTTGTTTTTTTTTTTTTTTGCTGGAATATAGCCCAGGCTCACCTGTATTGCAGCCCTACACTTACACCTGTTGCCAAAGGTACAGTTAAAAAGCAGATGTATATTTTCATATTCCTTATGAATTATGAGTATTAACCAGCATGCAATGCCACTTACCATGTTTGGAAAGTGGCAATAGATAGAGGATACAATGTATATGTTTTGAAATTGTCTACTGTCTGCTTCCTGTCTGCAGGTGTTCTGGTACAGCAAGTGTTGGGGTAGGTTGCTAACCTACATGCAACACTGCTTAGTGGGTTTGTGCAATGGAAAATAAAAGGTACAACAATGTATCCTTTTAGAAATCGAGAATGTCTGCATCCTGTCTGCATCATGCGTGAGCCATTAATCCAAATTTCCATGAAGGTAAGCAATACACAAACATGATGTGCAAAGCTCACTCTGTTTTATCATTGTGAGCAGTGTTTATTAAGTTTCGTCCTCAAAAGACAAATGTGGGATTTGAACCATGCTCTACAGATAGTATGTACTGTGTAGAACACCTTGTTTAGCAGATGTGCTACATACACATGTAGTTCACAGGTGTAGTTTATTTATTGGTTATCACAGAAGTACATTACATGAGATTTATTGCATTTAACCATTTCCCATGTTTGCGCTAAGCTGTATGCCAAGCAAATATTGTAAAAAAATCAAATAAACAACATTAGAAAATAAATGCCAGTACATTAAAGATTTTTACATGTCTGGATTTGAACTGTCATACCAATGAACCTACAAAACACAAGGGTGTCTTATCCCTCTTTGCCACAGAAGCAGTTTTGCAGCAAGAATGAACATCATTGTGCATACATGCAAGTCCCAAATCATCTACAGTATTAACAAGACATACTGTATGGCACTTGTACACTCTGTCATTTTTACTTCTGTTAATTTCAGATGTAGTGCAACGACTGATCACAAAGTCATTTATGTCTATTACTTGCAGCAATGCAGGTCTGTGTTATCTTTGTATGGTGTCCATTCTTCTCTTATCTGAGCAGTAATCTGTCTGTTAGACATTTTGTATCATTGCCCTTAAAATGTATCATTGTCCTTAAAATGTATGTTTGCATCTTTCAGCTTTTCCCAGTTAGGGTTCGCCACAACGGAACTCTGGTCCGCTAATGATTGGCAGTTGATTTTATGTACTGGCTTGCTAGGCCTGATGCACAACCTTCAACGAAAGGTACGCCCATTCATGCATGTCTCCACGCAGAAGACGCTCTAGCTAAGAATTGAACCGGACAGCGTCTTACTGTGAGGCGACAACGCTACTGCAGCACCACCACCGCGGGTTGTCCTTAAATGCATGAGACTATTAAATGGCAATAATATAAGTTTTCAATAAAGGAAGGAGAGTTTGGATATTACTGAACCAAAACTGAAAAATGTGTGATGCTTATTTACATCTAAAACCTTGATACAATTACATTTACACTTTGTAAGTGTAACCTGGCTGACATACCCACTGGAGTTAAAGAACTCTGAATTGCTGTTGTGTTTTCCTTCTCCCTACTAGTAATCATTCACTGCTGCAATCCATTCACAACAATCACGAGGGAGTGCCTTCACTATGTTTACACCTACTACACAAAGTCAAGAATTTGGGATTCACCAATTCTAATGAGTAATACACCTCATTTACATCTTCACTGCACTCACGGGCCTGAATCCACACTATAAAAAGGTATCATGTAGCTAGGGAACCTGAACAAGTGGAGAGTTATGTATGTGGATAACATAGAATAAGATTGCTATTACTTTGGATTTATCTGCACAGAATACTACTGATCTTGACAAGGTATGATTGATTTTTTTCAGTTATGTTCTGGATTTGCTCACCTGTAACTAGAAGAATTTATACACACACACACACACACACACATACACAAAATATATATATATATATATATATATATATATATATATATATATATATATATATATATATATATATATATATATGGACCAATCGAAATTACATTTCAATGAAATGTAATCAGGTGAACTCCTTTTCGCGAAAGTACATTTTTTCAAAAAATGCACTTTCATGAAAAGGTAACTAACTGAATAGCAACAGGGGCTGTTGTTTACATCGCAGCACAGCAAGGATAAGGGAATATTCCCTTTTCCCCACTAGTATGATCTTGGAGTGAGAATATAAAAGTAGTGGGGGGGTGGTGCAGGAGGGTGCAGCCTCCCCCTACATAAATGTGGTTAGTGTTTTTTTTTTTTTTTTTTTTTTTTTGTGTGTGTGTTTTCTGGTTTCAGTTTATTTCTCTTTCATGAAAGTGCATTTTCAGAAAAAGACACTTTCACGAAAAAGAGTTTGCCTTATTATGCTTCATTGAAATGTAATTTTGATGGGTCAAAGTAGACCACATATAAATATATATAGTCTGCCTGGATAGGCTGCCCATTTTCAGTGGAGGCCTAGGGAGAAAAGCTCCAATATGATCCATTTTAGTATTCAAAAAAAAAAAAAAATAGCAGGAATACATTACAATAAGTACACATGAGAAAATCTCCACTTAATACAATATAAAATCAACATTATACATAAAAAACAGGAGTACATTTAGAGGTAGTGGAACGGGTCTACTTCAGAAGACTGACAAACCAAAAAACTGAATCCCAAAAAACTGAAAAGTCAAAATAATGAACACATTTTTAATGCAAGGGGCAAGCTCCTCTACACACCTCAATTGGGGACCTGCACCCCGCGTACCCCCTGATGACTATATACAGTATACTGATTCCGAGATCGAACAACAGTGGAGAAGGGGCAAATTCCATCATTCAGTATTTTAAATTTTCAGTCTTTTGGGATTCAGTCTTTTGGTTTTTCAGTCTTCTGAAGTAGACTTAGTGAAACATAGTAAGACAGTGCACTTAATGCAGTAGGAAAAAGCACATTATTATAAACAAGTGACAGTGATTGCATTCTGAGGTGTTAAAAAAAGTAAGACCTACACATGTTAAACTTGAATAAATGTATTGCCACTGGACATATAAAAGCAATAAAATGTTACCCCCTGTGTTATTGTTATCATGGTGATGGTGTCCTTTCATTTTGCTTAACTTCTTCCAGGACCATCCTCCCTAGTAAGTGTTGAGTCATCTGTGCATGGTAAGTCAAACAGTTTTATTTCAGTACTGATGAGCATTTTTCTAGAAATATGCATTTATCCTTATGTGTGAGGTGGATGTCAGGACTGTGTGTGTATTCCTGTACATTCTGTGATAGTGGCACCAGTTTTAGTTTTTTAACATATATTAAATTGTATTAGTGTAGGCATTAATTTCTTTCCTGTGTTTGTTGCTTATTATTACAGGTGATTCTGACAGTGGAAGTGTAGGACTCTTCCCACTTGATGTCAAACTATCGGCAAACTCTGATTATGCTGGTGGGCAAACACAGGCAGAGTCGGGGGGGTGCAGAGGTTGAATCTGACACTGAGGTTAACACTCAGTCATCTCCTGTAATTCCATCAGACACAGCCAGTAGGTCTATGCAAACCCATTCTAGTAAGCGTTTTGATATTGAACAGGTGGAGGGTGAGACACTTGATCAAAGTAGTGTGGTTACTGTGGCTTCAGTGCTGGTTGACTCTGGCCATAGCGAATGTGTGGATGAGATGCCACACAGGAAGGTGGTTAAGGGTGCTTAGTGGAGGCCTGCTTTCCAACCTCCAACTGATAATGATGTGTATTCCCATGCCTCTTGATGTATGTCTTAGAAGAAGTCACATTCCAATAGGGCCTCTAAGGAAATGCTTAGGGTTGTAGATGTGACACAGACCGATACGCATGACTGCATTCACCATGCTGCCAAATTCAGTGGATTGGATGAATGATACTTTGGAATGGGCAGTGTCTGTGATGGAACATCTGCTAGGATGTTATGTTGGAGATGTTTCAGTGCTACCTTCTGTTGTTTAGTTACATTTACTTACCTGTTATGTTGGAAATGTTTCAGGGCTACCTTCTGTTGTTTAGTTACATTTACATACCTGTTATGTTGGGGATGTTTCAGTGCTAACATCTCTTGTTTAGTTAGATTTACATACCTGTTATGTTGGAGATGTTTCAGTGCTACCTTCTCTTGTTTAATTAGATTTACATACCTGTTATGTAGAAGATGTTTCAGTGCTACCTTCTCATGTTTTGCTACATTTACATATCTGTTATGTTGGAGATATTTCAGTGCTACCTTCTCTTGTTTAGTTAGATTTACATACCTGTTATGTTAGAGATGTTTCAGTGGTACCTTCTCTTGTTTTCTTAGATTTACATACCTGTTATATTGGAGATGTTTCACTGCTACCTTCTCTTGTTAAGTTAGATTTACATACCTGTTATGTTGGAGATGTTTCAGTGCTACCTTCTCTTGTTAATTAGATTTACATACCTGTTATGTTGAAGATGTTTCAGGGCTACCTTTTCTTGTTTAGTTCGATTTACATGCCTGTTATGTTGGAGATCTTTCAGTGCTACCTTCTCTTGTTTAGTTCGATTTACATACCTGTTATGTTGGAGATGTTTCAGTGCTACCTTCTTTTGTTTAGTTACATTTACTTACCTGTTATGTTGGAGATGTTTCAGTGCTACCTTCTCTTGTACGGTAAACTGTTTATTTGAACGACGCAAAATAGAAATTACTTCTTGATTGATTTTTGCCAACATACAAGGGCTGTACGCTGAACAATTATGTAATCACATGTTTGATGGTATAATATCTTTCATTTGAAAGAACCCAGCTACACTACAGGATAGACTTGGAGGAATCTTTAAATGTGTGTAATATGACTCGATCCATGAATGTGTAAGTAATGATGTATTGACTTGAATGATTTGGGTTTTGGAGTTAAGCGAGTGCTTGACCATATAATCATTTATAACAAGTTGGAAATGTGATGTCACGATGATATAAGTTTATTATTGTATGACGATCTATATATAATAAAAGCAACTAGACAGCTAGTTGATTTATAGATGCACAATATAATTTATGTTGCTAAGGATAAGATATGTATATATTTTAAAGTGGAGTGTGCATACAATTTTATTATGTGATGAATTTTGAGTATATTTGAGAGTTATGAATGTGTGAATATTTGATGCATGAGGCCTATTAGTTGATAGAGGACACGTATTCACATCAGTCACTGCTATCACATTTTGATGTAATTGCTGCACAAATCACCCACTTTAGACTTATTTACATTGCCAGGCAACAGTATGCAAGGATATGCCATTCGTTTGCATTCTTAGATGTTTATTTTTCTATTCCAGGTTCAACACTTACCTTCAAAATCTGGCAGCTGTAGGAGTTTTAGTTTGTGGCTTACTCTGTATGATGCTAGGAGTACACAGCCATTACATGGATAAGTAAAGTTTGTAAGCATTGCCTGGCATCAATGTTACTGTATGTGTGTGTGTAGGATGAAAGTTATATCCCCTTAGGTGGTGAACATGTGTGCTTTCTGTTGCATCTTAGCTGGCAGTACACAATCACTGTATGGGTAATCAAAGTTTGTGAACATTGCCTGGCACCAATGTTGCTGTATGTATGTAGGTATGTAGGATGAAGGTTTTAGCCCATTAGGTGGTGAGTATGTGTGTTCTCTGTTGCTTCTTGGTCAGTTTGAGGGCATATTGTGCATGCCTATGTCTGCCTACACCCACAGCAGCTGATGGTTCCCCCTCTGACTCCTGAACTGCGTGTGGCTGTTGTAACCTTGCCAGTGGTGGTGGGATGTGGGCTCTTCCCCATGGTGTTCCTCCTGAAGCTGTTTTCTCAGAATAATCCTGCAAAGCATGGTACAGACAGTGAATGTTTCAGCACATGTATTGTGATTGTACTGCAGGGCTCCTCAGATGTATCTGGGCATGGGAACCGCAACTTCAGCAACCCAAATACATGCTCTGTGATATTTCTTGTTTGAGCATGTGCCTCATTACAGTCTTCATCAGTTGGTGTGTGTGCATTTTTGATGGGCGTCATCAGCCACAGTTCCAGTGCATAACCTGCATCCCCACTAAATGACCCTGTGGGATAGCCCCCATAGTAAACATCTCATACAGTTAACAGTTGTGTCAGTAACACAACACATACTTAATAGCACTGGTGACACTGCACATTCAACCCTACACTATATTCATGGGCAACTAACTGGGGATCATTCATGACCCAAACATGCAGGCCCAGAGATTACTGGACTTTGCAAACACAAACACTCTGAACCATCTAGATTGTATGCTCACTAGGGCTGCTAACATCCTTCACCTGGTACTCATAAGAATGGTAGAAGATGTATCTCCCCAGTGTAATGTTCTCACTTGTCAGGTCAGACCATAAAGCTGTCTGCTTTAAAATAGAAATAAAACCAGGGCTCCCACTAATGCTGGGACTTTTAGAAATTATTCTAAAGCAGACTTACTACTGTTAAGTGACAACCTAGCAAAACTTCCATCACCACTCCAAACTCAGAGAGCACCACTGCCTATGCAAAATTGCTCAGTCATGCTAACTGATGCATAGGGACTGCTACATTTTCCCAGAATAAGCACAAGACAAACTCAAAAATCAAGCTGCCTTGGTGGAATCACAACATCAGAAGGTTGTATAACAAAAGGAAGAAAATCATTACTCAAATTAGGAAGTGCAATGCCCATCAGGGTAAAAACTCCATCTACCAAAACAAACATTGAGGTAGAAATAGCCTCTCTGGTCAAGGACATTCACAAGGCATTCTTCTATAACTTCAAATGCAATGCACAGCAATGTGCCAAACTAATTGCAAATGGAACCATCTACACTGGAGCCAGAAGGTATAGCACATATAGTGGCTGACAAATTTACCTGCAATTTTACATGCATCCCCTCCCAGACACACCCAGGAAATACTCTCAATCAGATCTTCTCAATTATCACTAAGGAAAAGGTCCTTAATATACTCAAAAGGCCAAGAACATTGCATCAGTGGACCCTGATAATTTCCCAGGAAGCCTCCTTAATAGTATGAAACACAACCTAATATGACCACTTGAATCACTACTTAACCATAGCTCCAAACAGGTTTTGTGTCAAGGGATGTAGGACTGTAGCTGACGGACAATAGAGATATGACTGCTGAATCCTATACAATTGCACTTTATAAGCACTTACACGAGTGCATGGATCATGCAATCCCTAACAGAACCAAGATGCTATCCTCCAAAAAAAGGAAGCCAATCTGGTGGTCCCCTACTATAAACAAACTCTACAACAGAAGAAATAAACTGTTGCAAAAAAGAGTAAAATCCCATGATTGGAGGAACTCCATGGTCAGCCTCAGTAAGAAGCTGAGTTCCCTCATAAAATCCTCCAAAGTTACGAAAACAAAATTGCCACTGATTATAAAGACAACCACAAAGCATTCTATAGCTATGTCAAGAGTCTCAATGGCAACTCTCTGATCTGCACTGAGTTACAGCACAATGGCACTAAATATACAGAAGAAACTGATATTGCCAACATCCTGACAGATAGGTTCACTGCTAACTTTTCCCTCTCTCATCCCCTAAAGGGCCCATCCCTATACCGGAAGAATGCAAAGTACCTGTAATCATGGCTGCACAGGTAAAAAACACACTCTCCAGAGCCAAGAACACAGCATCCATGGGACCTGACAACATCCCAGGCTGCATTCTACATGAACTGTAGAATGAACTGGCACGCCACCTAAGTACCATGTTCAATCATAGCCTCAACTCAAGTTTTGTGCCCACTGAGTGGCGCACAGCAACAGTTATCCCACTCCACAAAAAGAGAGCCACCATGGACCCTGGGAACTACCGCCGTTTAGCCTGATGACCCTGGTCTGCAAGGCTATGGAGCATATCATCATGGAACTTATAAACAATGACATTGGTAATCTCCAAACTCTGGACCTTACCCAGTTCGGGTTTGTAAAAGGCAGATCATGTCTCCTAAACCTGATAGACTTCTTTGAAGCAGTCACCAAAGCTGTAGATGAGGTTAAGGTGGTACACACAGCCTATCTAGATCTCGCCAAGGCTTTCAACACCATCCCCCACTCTGGAATTATAGACAAACTCACTAAACTAGGTATAAATCCCTATGTCACAAGATGGGTTGCCAACTGGCTCACTGACCGAACCCACACTGTGAAAGTAGCAGACTCTAAATCCAACTTCAGACCAGTGACAAGTGGAGTACCATAGGGTTCAGTTCTAGGTCCTCTCCTGTTTAGTATCTATATTTCTGAAGTACAGGCTAATACAGAAAGCCTTTGGCTAACAAAGTTCGTAGATGACTGCAAACTAGGAGCCATAATCAAATCTCCTAACGATGTGGACATCCTACAAAAGGGCCTCACTGAGACAGATGCCTGGTGTTAAAGCCATGGCCTCAAGCTCAGTGCCAAAAAGTGCATTGTCATCCCTTTTGGTAAAAACTCTGTACCCATGAACTACCACATAGGTGGTAGTCTACTTAACACCGAAAGTGTGATAAGAGACCTTGGGACACAGGTGGACTGTAGTCTCTCCTTTGATAATCACATTGCCACAGTAGTCAGGAAATCCTTCTACGTGGCACACCTCATCACAAAAGGTTTCTCATCCAGGAAAAATGAGGTCAGTGTTCCCCTCTACTCATTACTCATTAGACCCATTATAGAGTACAATGCCCCTTTTGGTATGTACCTCACAAGACATCTACAACAAATAGAAATACCTCACAAAGAGGATTACCGGCCTCAAACAGATGCCCTATGCAGACCCAAATACAGTTTTACTCTGTCGCATATTGCCTACTCAGAGGTGATCTCTGCCAAAGCTATGTCAAACCCAGAGCTGTTGGACATGCTTCATGTAAAGAAATGCCAATCCCTCCAAGCTACATGCTCTAGGGACTAAACCTTGTCACCACAATAAACAGAGCATGCTGGAGGGATAGATTCCTGTCTCAGAGACTTCCCATACTCTGGAACAAACTACCTATCTATATCAAACAAAGCTCCTCATTAGCACTCTAAAAGAAAAATCTTGATGATTGGATGGGAGATAGGAAATTCACCCCGGGGATTACTTCTGTGGCTCCGCTTGACAGGGGCACAGGAAAATAATTTTCTTGGGTGGCAAATGCCAGGGTACTGTTTGGCTAGGTTTATATAGGCCCTAGGGCAAATAGCCTAGTACCTACCTATGAACCCATGAACCTCCTTGCAAAAGGAGAATAATCTAGGAATTCAGGTAACTACCGACCCATACGTTTGACTAGCCTTTTATGCAAAGCATGGAAAGAGTTATCATGGAAATGATAAACCCCCACATAGTAAACCTTAAACAATGGATCCAAACCAGTTTGGTTTCATCAAGGGGAGGCAATGCCTACTTATCCTGGTGGATTTCTTTGAGTAGATCATCAAAACAATGGATGAGGGCAAAATGGTGCATACTGCCCACCTTGACCTGGCGAAAGCATTTGACACAATACTCAGGCATTGTAGACAAACTCAAAAAATTAGGTATAAATCCTGTATCATCCACTGGATATCCAGCTAGCTCAAAGATTGGATTCAAGAAGTTAGGATAGTGAAGTCTACCTCCTCAAAATGCCAGTCACAAGTAGAGTTTCAAAAGACTCTGTGCTGGGACTGCTCCTTTTTGGTATTTACATCTCTGAAGTCAAGATCAACATCAATGGCATCTCACTGTCCAACTCTGCAGATGATTGCAAATTAGGCACAGTCACAGAATCTTCCAAAGACTCAACAATCCTCCAAGAAGGCCTGCCACAGACCAGCAACTGGTTCCAGGAAATTCACAATATAATCCTTTGGGAAAAAGGCTATCCATGGAAACTACCACATTGATAATACACACATAAGAGCAGGCCTAAAGGTCAGGGATTTGGGAATTCAGGAAAACAGTAACCTGGCCTTTGACCATCATGTATCTATGGTAGTAAGGACATTATTATATGTTGTATAACTTGCAAGCAAAGATACTGCATCTAGGTCCAAGAATGTCATTTTTCCATTGTGCTCAGCCCTCATCAGACCAATTACTGTGTTCAAAGGACCCTTCAGTATGTACTTAATCAGGAATATGCAACAAATAGAGGTTCCATAGAGGGTTCTCACAAAAAGAATACAGGGCATAAACAACCCCTGCTACACAGACTGACTCAAAGTCCTATCCCTATACTCAGGCTCCTACAGACTGTTGAAAGGTGATCTATTCCTGACCTACAAAGAATCCACTGATTTCACTGTGATTAGCCTGTTGCACATCCAGAAAATAAATAACATAGGAATTACTTGATCTAAGCACCAAAACCTTATCCACAACATAATCAGGACATGTTGGATAAACTGGTATGTGTTTCACAGACTACCCCTTCTCTGGAACAGGCTTCCCATCCATGTGAAGCAGCGTTTTTCTCTAACCTATTTCATGTTTAACTTGGATCAGTTGATGACAAATTGCATATTTACCACTGGTCTGACACCGGTAAATGCTTGACCACCTATGCCCAAACCCACATATAATAGTTACAATAACCCTAGGGTACTGAAACTTGTCAGATACATTTGGGAAGCATGGCTAGGCTTAAAAAGGCCTCCTGGGTTTTTAGGTTAGAAATCACGTATTAACCTATAAAAAAGTAAGTGCAGCTTTTTCCCAAACACTGGGGTATAAACTGGTAGATCATGCATGAAATCCCAGGATGGCATTCTATGAAGATCCCTGAAGTCTGTCAACAAGCATTTGCAATGAAAACATGAAAAGTGCAGCAAAGCTCTGTAATCACTAGTACTGAATGCATGTCTGTACTGTGTGGCTTTGGATGTTGGTGCATTCATAGTTACTCAAATAGCTAGTACTTCCATGCAGGTAAGATATATGAGAAAATGTTCAGTAGAAATTCAGTCTGATATGGCAGGCATACTTTAGCTGATATTCAATGCAGATATTTTTAGTAGGCAAAGGGGAATTTGTTACATGCTCAATGTATATAAAACTTTAAGGATGCCTGTCCCATGACAGAGAAGTGTTATGCTTGACTAGCTATGGATGACAGTCACATTCGTCCTTTCTGAAGATTTTTTCCCAAAGTAGTTTGTTAGCATTCCGTAATCATATACACATTCCTGTATGGAAGTTTGTCTGAATAAAGAGCCCGTGTAACCAGCTTCTGTAGGTATCCATCTTTGTCTGTCTGCATTCTATGTCCTGCATGTCTTTGTGTTTGTATCCACTTTACGCACTTCCATTAGCCAAACAGGGCTGTCTCTAGTTCATTCACATAGTCTTGTAAAGTAGGCTAACATAAACTGCTGATACTGATCATATCTGGTAGCTTATTCAACATGTACAATCTACACCTTGTATGACTGCTTGCGATAGTTGATGTGCACTGCCACGTCTCCAGTTCTATGACTGATTCTGATTAGTCAAAGTGTACATTGCCACATATCCTGCTCTATTTCTGATTGTGATTATGTGAAATGTACACTCCCACATCTTCTGCTCTGTGACTGATTGTGATTAGTTTAATTGTATGCTGCCACATGTTCTGCTCTGTGACTGATTGTGATTAGTTGAAGTATGCGCTATCACATCTCCTGCTCTGTGAGCTGAAGTGTATGCTGCCACATCTCCTGTTCTATGACAGTGTGATTAGTTAAAGTGTATGCTGCCACATCCTCTGCTCTGTGACTGGTTGTGATTAGTTGAAGTATATGCTGCCACATCTCCTGCTATGTGACTGATTGTGATTAGTTGAAGGGTGCACTGCCACAAATCCTGCTCTATGACAGAGTGTGATTAGCTGAAGTGTACACTGACACATCTTCTGCTCTGTGACTGATTGTGATTAGTTGTGTACATTGCCACATATCCTACTCTGAGTTCCATTGTTACATTAACTGTTAAAAGTTACATTGAATAGTGCTGTTTTGAGACAGCCAGTTCTGTAGTCACTTTTGCTGATATAGTTAATCATTATATTAGCAGAACCACTATTTATGAGGAAGTTCTAGAAGCACAATTGTAGATGAATAACCAGAGTTATGTTTCTAATGTTACAGTGGAACTAATTGGAAGACGAACCCTGTACAAGGCCATTCCACCTCTAGTAGTCAGTCTTTTTACTTTTTGGCTTAGAAAATGCTAGAGGAAATTTATATAAAACACAAAAATAACTATTATAAAAATCAAAATATGAAAACAAACGTTTTTGATGATTTATTTTCTCTGTATAATAATACCCCACTTGTGAGTCGTTTAGGTAACAACAGATGACCCAGAAGCACAGAATGCCTCTGTCAGCCGCTTCTGTACTCACTACTCCCCTGCATAGTCAGAAACTGCCCGATACCTCATACCCTTGCAGACAGTATTATCCAAGTACACAACAGTCTAAAAAATATATTAGTGCCAGTGTATCCTAGGTCATTATGATACCATGCTTTGCAATACAAAATAAATGTGAAATGCTTCATGCAAAATAATGAATTAAAAGATCTGCACAAAGGCAGCAGTTTAAGTTTATTATCTGAATGGAGTTTCCTTTTAAGGAATCTATTTTATGAGGAAATACATGGCACGAGTAAAGCTAAGTTACTTTGGCTGATAGTGACTTTCATTTTATATTTAGTTCTACTTTGCTATTGGTGGAGAAGTCAGTTTTTCTATATAGAAGAACATTGCTTCAGTTTAGCAATAATAATATTTAACATATTCAGCAGTTTAAGGACTGTTTAATAATCTCTAAAAATTAATGTCATGTAACATGCACATTTGTTACTCAGTTACTTGCCCACTGTTAAAACTGGTGTCTGTTTGCATTGCCAGACTGAACCTAACATCATCAGTATTCTATATGAATTAACAAAAAAAAACAAAAAATAAAACAGTATTACACATCAACATTCCTTAAGATATTTAATTTGACAAGATAAGCGGTGACCACCTCAGTATAGCATTTTGCCAACACATTTATTTTGATACTTGGTTTCTGGTTCAGACAGGAATTATGTGGACCTTCACTTTTACCAGCTCCAATGAAAATTTAAAATAAATAATTGAAAAGCTTTTAGAACTCTCTAGAGAATAGATAAGGAATAAAAATGTTTTGAAAGCATTCTGATGAAATCTGAAGCAAACTTAAGTAGATTTGATATGTGTATATGTATACATACATATATATATATATATATATATATATATATATATATATATATATATATATATATATATATTACATATATACATATGCACACACACACACACACACACACACAAACACACACTTATCTATATACATACATACACTTCTTATTTAGTTCTTCAGTTTCAAGACTGCATGACACCTACAATAAAAACTGTAATTTCAGTGGCAAATATTGATTAACAGCTTCAAGAAGGCAATAGAGGCACGCAGGTAATTTTGTGAAGTATAACCTCTGACCACAGCCTTCAGTTATTGATGCATTCACATTTTAGCGACTCTGTCCTATAGCAAATAAAGATTCTATTAATCATCATTATTATAATTAGTTAATTGAACTAGTGGATACAAGAATATGAAACCTAAATGAATATCCTGCAGGTCCGTGACCAAATGTTTTTTTGAAACAAATGATAATCAAGAGAACTGAGCCATATTAAACAACGTCTGGGTTTTCTTTTATTTGTGTATGGGTTACAATGGGAAAAACATCTCTGTTAGCCAATTTTCAGTTCTTTTCAAAATAAAACTTTCCCCAAAAGTCCCTGGTATGGAAAACAGCACACTGATCCCCTCTTTCAAAACCAGTATCTAACACTAAGCCTCTTCTTTGATCATTGGATTCATTTCTTATGTAAATAAAGAGAAGATACTGTGGGTAACATGGTCAGCTGTCAAACAAAACTACATTGGTTCTATAATCAGATGAGATAATGTGGTCTTTCAAAATATACTCCGGTAGTAATAAATATTCTAAAGTCAAATAATTTCAAAGAAGCAATCCTGTATTTAGCCATCCATTTCTAGGAAGAGCCAAAGATCATTGTTTGTACAGAATAATCCACATAGAATTTAATATTCCACAATCTTTAAGTGGTAAAAAAAAAACAGTGAACTACCCACATGCCAGGAAAAAAAAGTGGATCAATACAGTAACAAAAGTCGCCATCTTCTGATGTTAAGATACCAACTGGAAGTAAACAACAGTGAAGAGAGAACAGGCCACCAGCAATGACAGAAGTAGCTTTTATCAAAATATATCTTTGCTAGTTATTATAGAAACAATTCTGCTTTTCTCCAGCTGATCCACAGTGGTCATTTCTCTGCTTGCATGTTGCTTTATGGGTTACTTCAACTTATATAAACTGTAACGGTGATCTGAGTGTGACTGGGAGGTTGAATGCATCTGTACTATCTGCTTGACAGTCTTCTATACTGTAAGTGAATTTACATGGTTAGTGCATACTGGAGTTGTCATTTTTACAAAGGCTTTTCCAGTGGATTAGTCAACATCTGGGGCTATGATGTCTAACATAAATGAGTACTGTGATTACTGTACCATGACAAAATTGTCATGATCTAATAAAACTTTCTAACCACCAAGAATGAATGCTTCCTGTATCTACATGAGTGTAACAGTGCAGAGGAATAAGCCTTGATGATTATGCTGTACCTGCTATAGTTTCCATTTAGGATTATCTTCATCATTTGTTGTTGGGAAGAACTGATGAGTATCACTGCATGCCTCCGGCAAGTATTTCCAGCTAAGAGAGACCCCTAAAGCTCATTTGCTCCTGCCTAGAAATCCCTATCAATCTCCCATGTCTCAATGATAGTTTGATGGAGAGCAGTGGACCTACTCTCCCTGGGAATGCCTCCTCCCAAATTAGTGGCTCTTATAAGTCCACAACCTTTGCCTCCCTAGGGGCAGCATGTCTCTGTATGGCACATTCCCCTCAGCTGCATAATGTGCCTGCACTATAGTAGTATGGATTGGTCAGCTCAGAATTGCATTAGGTGTCACTCCAGTTGCAAGCCTATGGAGTCTTCTTTCCCTCTTGATGGATGTGCCAGCAATGGCTGGTCATCCACCAATTGGTCACCTTCTATAGGGACTAGAAATGCTTGTCACATACAGCCTCCATGTAGTGCAGTTAGAGCCTTATCTCTCTTTGTCATGCAACTAGATATAAAAAAGTTTAAGTTTGTGCCTATCTTGACATATCACACCTAACTTGACTAACTGCATGCTAGTAAATAGGGTTCATTCTGTCAGTAATAAAAATTGAACAACTTCCCTTACTTTGACTTATAGTATTATTGCCGCAGCCATTCCATGTACTCCAGAAATTAGTATGCTCATCACTGTTTTTAAAGTCTAATTTCTGAAGTCATGATAAAAGTACATGTGTAAAACAAGGGCATCAAGTTGGCATCTAGAAGCTGACATGATTTGCTAAGTACAACAAATGAAATGGGTCAGCATAGGATATGCAGAACTGGAGATAAGAGGCCAGATTCCAAAAGATTCGATCTCGGTGTAAGTCTGCCCTGATGCTATATGACTTGCTGTTAGTGTAAATGACTTACTTTGATATTAGGCCTATTATTAAACTGGCTTACACCAGGAACCAGATTTCAAAATACTTGGTCTCGGTATAAGTGGTCTCCTACACAGAGAGCAACTCTTTCTGAATTTTGTCCAAGTAGCTGTTTACAAAGCATTATTAAAAAAATAGGACCATAATACTGTCATGGGGGGTGAGGGGAGGGGGCTCTAGGAGCAAGTGTTAGTATAAAAATTACATTAAAGCATGGTAGGAAATATTACGATGTTCTAAGACATGACTGCTCTTTTGCTAAAACAATTATAGCAATTACCAATATTTTCATAACTACATAAAATTGATAAAAGCTGTGTGACCTAGATGTAAGCAAATGGTGCCATGTTATACAAAACCTTAATGCAGACAGTGCTATCTCTGATACTTGCCATCTAACACAAGTGCTTTTGAAGATTTGTTAAGATTTTGAAATTATTATATGCATAATTTGCTTATATTTGGTCATATCACAGAATAACAGTATGCTATTCACTGTTGTCATGCACTACTGGAAAGCTCTTGAGCGGATAAACAATTCCTTCACTGGTATCTCAGATGCATCTTGCACAATTACCAAAATACAACCCTTTGTTTAATGATAATAGTAATACTTTTTGGCTAACAAAATACAGTTTTTTCTTTCCTAAATCGGCAATATAAAAATCAGCATCTGCAGACAGACTCTTTATATCAATAGTAATGTATAGCCCATTGTTTACCAAACAATCATCATGCTTTACACTTTTTTGTAGCTCACACAGTTTGTCAGATATTATAAATCTAATGAAGCATGCTTTCAGAAGAAGGTTCTGAAGAAAAGCACTCTGAAAGCTGGTGGTTTCTTGGCTTAGAAGATCTTAGGAAGCAAAGGAGTTAATTAGCCTCATGCTGCTCAGGATTAAACGAGTTAAGGATATATGAAGGATTCTTGACAAGTCTTACTGTAATAATCACTTTTACAATATTTAATCCATTCTGGACAGCTAGGACATCTAAGCAGCAACTGGTAGTTATTTATTATTACATTTGTCAGTGTAAACATATTAATGGATGATCATATGTCACTGTGGCTGTTTCTGAATGCGCCATCATTGAAATAAAACATTATACCTCTTCTTTATGTAGGTGTTGCTTATTTAGTATCATGTAACAGATGTGACACTTTTTACATCGAAAAGACCACTTGTCAATTTAAGCAATGGTTATCTAAATACCAATATGTAGTTAGGAGGAAAGGCACAAAAATACATTGTATAGGCATTGCTTGACATGCACTGGTTTTAGAAAGTTTTTTTTTTAGATGGCATTTATATCAATATTATTTGGGCTAGATTATGAAATTATTGGTGGAAAGCTAAATTTGCAATGGCAACTTAGAATAATCATGCAATTAGGCATGAGCAGGTATGTATGGTATCGATATTATCAAACAGCCAAGGCTGTTGTAAGGCATGAACCCAAAGGAATCCCTGGCCATGTGGTATCTGTACTATTCACATCTTAGCTTCTTTATTTCACTTTTAACAGAACCAAATCTGTGTTTTTTTCTTCTTTCTTTTCTTCTCTTTCCTTTTTGTTGGAAGTTTACATTTAATATTTTATGTATGACAATTATAAGCTCTGTAGTATATTTTAAAATAACATAGTTCCTATGCCCATTTTAAGCAATGGTATCTGAACAGGAATATGACCTTTAACCTCATGGAATTTGATACTGATATTTTCAAGGTAGTCATTTTGTTGACTCTTCTGCCAATCTGTTATAAGTTGTGTTCATTTTGTCAATATAAATTTCAAATGTTTGTAAAGTCAGCCTTTGTGTGAATAGTTTGAACATGACTTATTTCTGCAGGAGTTTACTGCATCCCTCAGTGAGAGCAGCTTCTTGGATGGTGCATGGAGCTAACTGCTTTTATTTCCCCTGTAGTCACTCCCTTTTACATTGATAGTCATTAAAACTGCAAGCAAGCCACTAGTTTAGGGCTATCTGTTTCCTTATTTTTTTGCTTGTTTGATTTTCCTTTCTTAACTAGGTGTGTGCTCTGCTCTGAATGCATTTTTAGCCATGACCAAGGCACAAGGCAGATTAAAAAAATACCTTGACAATTATAATATATAGTGTGACGCCCTTGCACTGGCCCAGTAATCAAGGAGCCTCAATCCTCACCACTTGCACCAGTGAGGGACGTGCACATTGGGAGAATGACTAGTACATGCACAGTAAAGTACAATTTCCCTTAAGAGCACACAGAGAACACAGTCAGTCTGAGGCTGGTTTCTCCCTCTCTCTCTCTCTCCAGATCCCCAATAAGACTCCCCACTGGTACAGCTATATGGTTCAGATCTCAGCTGAGTGGTCAAGCAAAAACCTCCAGCACCCTCTCTGTCCAACCAGTGTTCATGTCCCTGCCCAAATAGCTGACACACGCACACTTTGAGATTTGATTTATATACAAACAGACACTCCTGGGGAAGGCTGGCATGGCTTTACTAGCTATGCCCCCTTCTGCCCAGAATATAAGGTAGTATCAGCTGTCTCCAACCACTCTTACTTATCAGCTACTAATAAGGCCCTTAAAAAGGGAGACCAATTCTACTGTGTAATGTTAGTAATATCCAAATGGTAAGTGTGTCCAAGACTTTAAGGCTATTTAAGAGTGGCCTGTACAGTGTTACCAAATACATGCAAGTACTCTAAAAGCTTAAATATCTCTAAACAAAACCAGCCACAATTAAAAGGTTTAAATATATTTAGTAATAAATAATAGAAGAACAAGACAAACCTTAATAACTCAATACAGTGACAACGGACTTCAGCATCACAGGAAATACTTTAAAACAACATTGCAGGACAGTCTCACATAAATACAGAAAACATCTAGACTCATTATTTTCTTATCTATCCCTAAGAGAGACACTATGATCTACATCTTACTTACAGAGCAAGGCAAGTGCTGGTGATATGTTTATAGGTCCAGAGACACATATAAAATGCACAAACTTTCTCTCTCAGATAGTTCTTAAGTTACTATCAAACATTTCTGCTGGGTCATAGATTATATAATTCTTGTCACCACTGCCTTAGTTCTCAGACTAACAGGAACCAACAGAACTTAACATATCTCTGTCAAAAATACTTCTCTCTCAGATGTACAGCTGCTAGGAAGTCACAGAGCAATACAAAAACAATTTACACGTGTAACCTAGAAACTTTCGCTGTCTCAAGACAATAGAACAAAACCCTAGCACTAGTCATCCTGTCTCTTAGCTGAGATAACTAACTTTAGCACAATGTAAAACTCTTTTCTTATTTTCTTCGAGTTTGCAAGATAACTCCGTATATTCTACCCTTTACCATCAACACATACATTTGCATAGGCATGTAGTTTATACACATTTCTGCTCTTTTCCAGCAGGGTGCACTGTGGTTGCATTCTTAAAGCTCAGTCGAGAACAAATAGTTTTCTTACATCTGTAGACAAGCCTATGGATCATATTAATATTTACAATCACATAGAATTATTAACAAAATTCTAGCTAGCTTGGCTGGCAGCCTTCACATATAGCATGCATATATACACTGCAGACATGACAGTAGTTGTTAGTGTGTGGATCTTTTATTGTGTAAGTCCATAAGAATTAAACTTGTGTGACTGTATAAATTGACAAAAAAAGCAAGCAACACCATAGGCTAAGTATAATGTTGGGCATATTCTTCATACTTTTTGTCTGTGTAATGTTGTTTAGTATAGTCAGGCAAGAGCACACAGGATAGAGCTGTATCATAATTTCTATAAATCAGTCATGAACATCCATGTATTGATTTTTTAACTATGGGCTGTCATTTGACAATATCAAGTTCTATCTTTCTCACAATATATGGGTATAATTTCTTGAGTACGATTTTCTTCCATAAATACATTGGCAATACAAATCTTGTCTTTGAATACAAACAGCCTAAATGTCCCTTTTAAGTGAGCCAGAATATGTTTATCATTAAAGATGATGCCTAAACATATATTACTACTTTTGGAAACCTCAGTTGTCCATACAGTAGCACCTCAGACTACATAGGTGTTTGACGTTATTGTGGCCAACTCACAGAATAGTAGGAAAAGAGATGTGGAGCAGTGCTAACAGTAGAAAAGGGAAGTGGGGATTCCATAAAGCTAAAATGTGTAAGATGACTATGGAGCAGTGACACTGGAGGTGAGCAACATTAGCTGGTGGGATTTATACATTATTCTCTATGTGTATCCATCAGAGCATGGGGTCCAGGAAGAATACTGGATGGTAGAATAACTATTTAACCACTTGTAGAAAATATTTCTAAGAAAAAAATCAACTTCATTTGTAAAGCATTTGACTCTAGTTCTGCTTAGCTACTCGGAATCATTGGTTTAAATAAAAATATAGCTCAGACATTTGCACAGGTTTGCTATTACATAGTCGATCACACTTTGTGCAATTGACATATGTGCAAAACCTCATTTGCATATCTGAAAACACAAGCACCACAATGTCGAACCTTGTAATAGCGAGCGTTTGTTATTACAAAGTTCGACATTGTGGTGCAGATTACATTAAAGTGGTGATCGGGAAATGTACTCTTTCATTCACTGTAGTGCGATCTCAAAGTTTGTATATATAAGTAGGGGGGTGTGGGGGTGCAGGCGGGCTGCAGCCCTCCTGTGAAAAGTCTGTTTTATTGCTGAATGGATGTGAGCATTTCAGTAAACTCAACATGTTCGACATTCGACTTTACTGAAATGCTTAGTTTGGAATTTACTGTGTTCGGTGTTCTGATTTCCGAACATATTGTTCGGAAATTTGAACATTCGAACGCAGTGAATCCGAACGTATAATAGTAAACCATTTGCACATACAGGCCTTTTAGACAGTAAGAATATTATGAAGGCTACTAATCAAGGACTGATTCTTATTTATACAGTATGAAAATATTTGTGACAGAGACATAAACCTAACTAGGGCAGGGTGAAGGGGGAACCTACCCCAAGCATAAGGTGTTAGGGGTTTGCAACTGAGGTGAGGAAGTGAAGTTCAATATTGTAATGCATCCACATAACATAAACAGATTGCAGGATGGATGACACTCTCAAACTCAAAAGAGTCAGAGGATCCTCTTTTTTTCTTCTTTCTTGTTTTTCTTTTCTTCTCACCTTTGGTTTATGGAGGGGTGCCAGTGCTAGGGACTTCCCAAGCACATATTTCTCTAGCTACAGCTCTGCTTCTGACTGAAGCTCTTCTCACTACCATCATATAACAACAGTTACATTGATAAGATCTCTGTGTCTTTAGAAACATATGATTCCATGAACTCTTATATGCTGGAACCATTTTGCTTCTTACATTATTAAGACCTGCTTATGAGAGAATTATGCCATGTGCAGATCCATCAAAATACTGCAAAACACTCATATTTTTAATAGCACCACATATCAAAAACATGATAAATTATATTAAAAATTACTTTAGAGCATGTGATCCAGCTGTTGATTTTTCTTCACCCCTTCAATGGGATACCTATATATGTTGTCGCTATTCTCATTTCTTGACTTATAAGATATATATCTTGAAAACTTGGTGTCTAAAATTAGATCATCTACTAGTAACTTGTAGGCTTACCAAAATGTGGGATGTTAAACCGATCACTGTACAGAGCTCTGCAAAAAATACAAGATCGCATCCAAGAAATCACAGACAAAAACAAAACAAATAATCCTAGATATGGAAAGGGCACTGTATTGCTCAGTGCTTCTACTAGGCATATAGTGAAACTGATGAAGTTGTATGATTCATAGTTTTATAGGTTCATAGGCTCATAGGTAAGTACTAGACCAGCTGCTCTTGTGGTCCATTTTAAGCCTAACCAGTTTCCATTTTCATGGTCAAAATAACCATTCCCATTGGTTATAGATTGGCCTTACTGATCCCAAGGTCGATAATTATATATTACCTCTAATGAGAATTACTGAGATTATACCATAGGTGATTTGAGCGGTCCCATTTATGGGATAAAATATTTAGGAGCTACCTCTTTCCATTAGTAGTACAGGAGCAGTCATGGAGTACATTTTTTGTTTTCCAACCATAGATCTAAGTTGTGCTTGAATATGGACAGAGATGAATTCTGTTTTATGTGGATTGGGAGTCCATTCCATAGCAGTGGTATCCTCTACGAGATATACCTGTCCCTCCAACCTGATCTGTTGATGTTACAGAACCAGCTTAGATCCCTAGACTGAGTATTTCTGATGACATCTGATTTGCTTATATGCACTAAATTCACCAGTAATGGGTCGCAGGATGCCTTGTATGCCAGACACTAGTCACATCTTAGCAGCCTGTAGGATACCAAGTATAGTGACAAGATTTTGAGTTAAGTCAAATAGGAATTAAGGAATTGTATTCAGTTTTATATAGAACCTCTGGCTGGGAAAGAATGAGTGCTATTCAATATGACTTCTTCCCCTTCTATTTTATACCCACCAAAACCATACTGCAGTTGCAATATACATAGTTGCAATAACAGTGGTAGCTCGAAGACCTTATATGCTGCATGGGTTACATTGATGGATGCAAGATGATCCACACCCTAAATTGTACTAAGGGAGTGTCTGAGACTCAGTGTTCACCCCACAACCTTAGGAATCAGATTGTAATAATGTATACATTTTTTCTGTTTATGCAATTTATGCTTTTTAAATATAAAGTGTTATCAAATTTAATGATGCTTACTTTATGTCACTGTTAATTTCTTTTTAGTTTTTTGTTTGTTGATTGCATTTTAAGAATATGGGCTTTTGCACAGTTCACTTGAAATTAATCTCTTACAATTCTCTTACTCTTATTGAATTTCAGCTGCATTGGTATTATTTTCCAACTGTTCTTCATGATTTCCTGAGGGGGAATCTTAACTTATATTAGCTTTTCTAAAGCTGAAGTTACTTAGTGTTAATGTAAATTGCATTAATTCCTTTTTCAAGAGGTTTCCTATATGTACCCGGGTAAGGTAACACATGCCGAATGTCTTGGCATTGCAAGAAGCCATCTTTCAGTAGGTAAGCATCCAAAATTAACAACCTGTGGGTATGAGTTAGTAGCTTCCTCTTCTTACCTTCTGCTAAGCAGGGAAGAGCATCACTGCTGATCTATAAAGGTGTACCCATATTCATTTGATTTTAGGCTCCCTGGTAGTGAATTGGCAGTTATTCATTCAGAATGTAGAATAACTCTGCCTTAACTGGTACAGTGGTTAAAAGCCTGCTTCAATACATACAGGAAAGAGTAAAAGATGGGATGATTTTTGTTTGAGGACTTTAACTGTGCTACAGGATCTCAGGATTCTTCAGCTTGGCATCTCCCCCACTTATGAGCATGTGTTAAACACCCAAAGATGTGGGCAGAAGAAATGTTATTGATTGAGATGGGCCTATATATAAATCCTAGATACTCTGAACAGTAGAGGGAGAGAAATTGGAAATAAACTATTTTCAAACTGTAACTCTACTGGTGTGCTCCATATGGCATTCTGTAAAATCTGTCAGGCATTCTATATAGGAAAGACAGAGAGGAGTTTGAAAAGACGTGTCTACGAACACCTTTATGACATTAAAAATAAGAATGAAAGGAATGCACTTTATAAACACACTTTGATATGTAAAGAAGCATTTTTCATTTTTTATGTGGTGGAACAAGTCCCTATCCATGTTAGGGGTGGTACCTGGGAGGCTAAGTTGGAGTACGGTGAGCTGCTTTGTCAGATAACATTGGACTCAGGGAGACCACCAGGGTTGAATGACATCATTAGTTTGGCACCTTTATTAAAACTTAGGGTTGCTAAATTATGAATGGTCCTATATGTTTGCCCACCCATATACCTTTTAGTTTTATGACATTTTGATCTTTTGCTGGTTTTAAATGATGTGTATTATGGAATTACTTTTAATTTACCTAGTTAAACATACACTCTGTGTGGTTTTTAAGTGTATATTTTTTTAATTGTAATATTAATTAACTAATTTGTTTGGTTCTAGGTTGCTTTTAAAATGTTATTTAAGCATTGGTACTTAACTGACTCTTTATCTGACAAAGTCTAACGTATGTGTTGAGACGAAAACGGCTGTGTACCATTTTGTTGGCGTTAATATTTTCAAGTTGTGTACGGTTTGTGAATTAAAGCCTTCAAATCTGCTGCTGCTGCTTCCTATGATTCTGTACATGAAAAAGGTCAAAGCAGTTGCCTCCTTAATCTGCCAAATTTAACATACCTTGACATATATGTATCCCTTCCTACAAAAGAAACTAGAGAAAAAGGTCTACAAGGCATTCTTTGATCCCTTACTGATGAATATGCTGCACATCAGCAAGTCAAATAGCATCAGAATGCCTGGTCTAGGGATCTAAACATCTTCCACAAAATTAACAGGGATATTTCACAGAGGGTACTGTTGCTGTGGAATAGACTCCTCATCCAGATTAAACGGAATTCATCCCTGTCCATTTTCAAGTGCAAATTAGATCTATGGATAGGAAAGAGAAACTTTACTCCAGGACTGCCCCTATACTATTAATAGATACAGCTCCTAAATGCTTTATCCCATGCACGGGTCCCCTCAAATCATCTATGGCATGATCCCAGTTATTCTCATTAGGGGTAATATATAATTATCAGCCATGGGATAAGTAAGACCAATCTAAAACCAAATGGGATAGGTTATTTTGAGTATAAAAAGGGAAACTGGTTAGGTTTAAAATGGTCCAGAAGGGCAGCTAACCTAGCACCTTGCTATGGGCTTATGAAAAATATCTATCAAATACAAGACATATTGCATGATAAGCTGTCAGAGTGCAATGGCTTGGTTGTCACTTATGAGATGAGGCTAGCTCTTCTCAAAATGGTATCACACCAAAAAATACTCAATATTGCTCAATCATAGCCTCACGTCAGGCTATGTGCCTACTGAATGGTGCATAGTGACAGTTATCCTACTCCATAAAGGGGGTGCCACCACGGACCCCAGAAACTACCGCCCCATTAGGCTGATGAGCCTGGCAACATATCATCTTGGAGCTTATAAACAAAGACATAGGTAATCTCCAAACCCTTGACCCCACAAAGTTTCGGTTTGTAAAAAGTAGATCATATCTACTAAACTTAATTGACTTCTTTGAAGCAGTCACTAGAGACATAGATGAGGGCAAGGTAGTGCACACAGCCTATCTTGATCTCGTCAAGGCTTTCGATACCATCCCCCACTCTGGAATTATAGATAAACTCACTAAACTGGGAATAAATCCTTATGTCACAAGATGGATGGCCAACTGGCTCAATGACAGAACCCACACAGTAAAAGTAGCCGACTCCAAGTCCGGCTTCAGACCAGTGATGAGTGGAGTACCACAGGGTTCGGTCCTGGGTCCTTTCCTGTTCAGCATCTACTTCTCTGAAGTGCAGACCAACACAGAAAGTCTTTGACTAACAAAGTTCGCAGATGACTGCAAACTGGATCCATAATAGAATCACCTAATGATGTAGACATTCTACAATAGGGCCTCACAGAGAGAGTTGCTTTGTGTCAAAGTCATGGCCTCAAGCTCAATGCCAAGAAGTGCATTGTCATCCCCTTTGGGAAAAACTCGGTACCCGTGAACTACCACAAAGGTGGTAGCTCACTAAACACTGAAAGTGTGATAAAAGAGCCCTCGGGACACAGGTGGACAGTAGTCTCTCCTTTGATAACCAAATTGCCACAGTAGTCAGGAAATCTTTCTACATTGCACACCTCATCACAAAAGGGTTCTCCTCTAGAAAAAAGGAGGTCATTTTTCCTCTCTACCCATCCCTCATCAGACCCATTATAGAGTACAATGCCTCTTTGGCATGTATCTCACAAGATATCTACAACAATTGGAAAGCCACAGAAATACCTCACTAAGAGGATTATAAGCCTCAAACAGATGCCATATGTAGACCATCTCAAAAAACAACAGCTCTACTCTGTTGCATATCACCTACTCAGAGGCGATCTCTGCCTAACATACAAAGCTATGTCAAATCCAGAGCTGTTGGACATGCTACACTTAAAGACATCCCAATCTCTCTGAACCACATGCTCCAGGGACCTAATCCTTGTCACCACAATAAACAGAGCATGCTAGAGGGATAGAGTCCTGTCCCAGAGACTTCCCATACTCTGGAACAAACTACCCATTCATGTCAAGCAAAGCTCCTCATTGTCCCTCTTTAAGAAAAATCTTGATGATTGGATGGGAAATAGAAAATTCATCCCGGGGCTAACTTCTGTGGCACTACTTGACTAGGGCACAGGAAAATAATTTTCTTGGATGGCAAAAGCCAGGGAAACTTTTTGGCTAGGCTTATATAGGCCCCAGGGCTGATAGCCTAGTACCTACATATGAACTTATATTTTGCAGACCTTTCCAATAAGAATACCATATCATATCTTGTGGAAATAGGACAGACAAATTCAGAAGTTTCTTTGGTTCCCACTCTCATTCAGAAGTTCACTGGCAGTGCATTACATTGTGCAGGACTCTGGAAGGCTTTGACTTCCTAATTTGCTCTTAGCATATAATGTCTCACTTCTCAGAAATTATGTAGACCTCTGTTCCCCACCACCAGCAGTACCATGGACTGATTCATTGGTTTGTAGCATATATCAAGCTTTTAAGCCTCAAGTCCATGTAAAAAAGGGGCATGACATTCTGTTATATACTATAGTTAAAGGATATCATCTCAACACAATTACTACAGGATCTTTCCAATACCTTAATTCCTTATAAAAGGAAATTTCTAATTTACTCATTAAGATAGATCATACTAGTCTGTTAGCAGCGCTAATTTTTCCTTTTGGGACTTTTCCAAAATTTACACCACTTCAGCAATGTTTACTGCTGCAAGCAGGGTGAGAAAATGGTCTTAATTACACATTTCAACTGTTTTCATAGACTGCATAAATCTCAAGCAGAACTATTTATATAGTATAATCTATCCTCTAAACATGTTTCTTATTACTCTCATAGATCCATTTAATAGTAACTAAGAAGTGAATGGAGTGAGATACTCCTTAATTATATTCTTTTGTTACTAAAATTTGGTAACAGAAAGGGAACATCAAAATAGGAATTTTTCAGCTTCAGACCATTTTATCATGCACCTATTACATTCACTAGAAGGACCTCATATACGTAGATGTCAGACAACCAACCTTTCACCTTTGTAAATATCTACTTTCAGCTCACTTCATCTTTAAAATGAAGGATGTTTGCATGGAGGTTTTTATTTTGCCTTTCTACTAACTCCAGTCCTACTATGTTCCACTATTATAGGTTAAACACACAAAAAAAACAAACTTCAACAAAAGGAAAAGCCAAGGATATAGCAAAAAAAAAAAAAGATTTATTCACAATCCAAATAATTGTATAAAAACTATATAGGTACCAAACCCCAGTGCTGGCGTCAGTAGTTAAGCTTGTGCACAGAAACTTAGGTAAATGACTTTTGTTTCAGTTCAGCTCATCAAATCTGTTCTTTCATTATTTATTGTCAAAAATCATATCCAAAACAATTTTCTGTATATAATTATTGGCATTGCTTCCTTTAAAAGTTAACAAATTTATCATCACTACTAAATTCCCACCATATAAGTAGTCTAAAACTGCTCTATCACTTTTCACTTCTGAAATATCTTCCAAAATAGTATAGATTGGCTTTCTTATTCTTCTAGCAGTTCTCTATTTATCATTTTCTGGTCTATTGTACAGCTAAGGGTGAATTTGCAAATAGTTTTTTATTGTATGTTCCTCTTGAAAGGTGAATAACAGAATTACAATTATGATTAGGACCATACATATTATTTCCTTCTGTCATATCCAAATACTTCATTCACCAAAGTATTGTCCTGACTCTGATGTTTATAAAATGGAAATCTTAGTATTACATTTATCATTTTTCCATCTCGTTCATTTCAAATGTACAGGTATTTGGTATTTCCTTACTGCCTATTAAGTTTGTAAATATATCTTCACCTTGAAGTTCATGTTTATACCTTACATATATGACTTTTAATTGATTTTCTTTAAAGGAAAGCAGGAATTCTGTGATGTTTTTTAGAACTCAACCTGTGTGTGTGTGTGTGTGTGTGTGTGTGTGTGTGTGTGTGTGTGTGTGTGTGTGTGTGTGTGTGTGTGTGTGCATGTGCGTGTGTGTGCATGTGTACAACTGGGAGAATCCTGAATTTTGCTCAACTTCTTGATTTTTCCTCCTGCCAACACTTGTTAAACCAATTCTGTCTCTGCACATGTAACATGTTTGCACTAATCAGCAAGAAGCTCTTTTTCAAATATTAATTCAAGTACATAAAGCAAACTTCTGTAAACCCTTCTCTGCATGTTCACAGAATAATCAGATTTCCTGATTTGTTATTGTCTCCCATGAACCTTTTCTTTCCATACCTGAGCTGTTACATTCATAGATTCATAGGTATATACAAGGTTAACAACCACCAGGACCTTTATAAGCCTAGCCATACAACCACCCAATTGTATTCCCATGAAACTTGGGCATCTATTTGGAGGGGTATGTTAATTAGGAGGCTACTAAAGGTTATTTGGGGACGGAGTAAGTTAGGGAATATTTACTGGTTGTACAATTTCCAAGATATGACAATTTGTACATGAATGTTTAGCAAAAAATATAATTTTGGGCTTGTGCATTATAATATATTATAGTGTTTATGGAAGGACTACGAATGAACTGACTATTATCACTGTATAGAATACTTCTTTCTGATAGCATTGCTGTTTTTATAGTTTTAATCGCTTTTGTTGATCACAAAATATTTACATGTGTTTATCTTATTCTTTTTAAGTTGATTTTTTCAACAAATGCTCTAGAATTCAAGATGTGTGCAGGCTGCAAGAGGAGAGACTTTCCACATCACAAAGATGTTAATACCCTGCATTCTCTTTATGAGAAACCTCTGTTGACATTTCAGCTGTTGCATATTCCTGGTCAAGTGCATGTTGAAGGGGACATTGTACTCAATGATGGGTCTGATAATGGCTGAGTAGAGTGGCACTACAACTTCATTTGACCTGGATGCTATACCCTAACTTATAAGTCAGGCTACATAGAATGATTTTTTTAATATCTTGGCTACATGTTGATCAAAGGCCAGATTGCTGTCTACATATGTTATCAGATCATCGACTACTGGGTTAACTCTTAGGGATGTCTTATCAGGGGATTAAATAACCTGGGTGGACTTTTTCCCAACGGGCACTATAATGCACTTCTTGATATTGAGTTTTACTCAATGGCTTTGACCCAAGTCATGTGTCTGTGTTAGACCCTCATGTAAGATGTTTGTGTCATGGGGGAATCTCTGATAGCTCCCAATGTGCAGTCATCTACAAACCTGGTGAGCCAGAGGTCATTGACATTGGCCTTAACCTCTGAAAAGTAAATGCCAAACAGGAGAGGCTCAGCACAGAGGTCTGAGGAATCCACTAATGACCGGTCTCTTGGTAGAGGTAGTCTCACCAATCCTGATTTCTTGGATCCTATCTGTAAGCCATTTGACAATCCAGAGAGTTATGTAGAGATTTCTGTCTACTTCAGTGCTTTTTGTCAACAATACCTGAGTGGGGTATTGTATTGATCATCTTAGCTAGGTCTAAGTAGGTGGCATGCACCATTTCCCCCTTATCCATTGCCTTGGTGACCTTCTCAAAAACATCTACCAGCCTAAGTAGACATGATCTTCCTTTGATAAAACCATACTAAGGTGAGTCCGGAGTGTTTGTATGTTGCCAGAGTCTTTGTTGATGATTTCCATGGCAATTCATTCTATGGCTTTGCATATTAAACTAGTGAGATTTATGGATCTGTAGTTTATGTGGTCAGTTAATGGTCCACCCTGGTGAAGAGGGATAGTCACTGCAGTCTTCCATTCATGTGGTACATAGACTGTTTTGAGGCTGTAGTTTAAAAGTGACTCAAATGATCCTGATAAGTCAGTTTAGGTGACAATCCAGGATACTGTCTTGGCCCACTGAGGTTGTGATTTTTGGCCTTAGCAAGTGCTGCTATGACCTGTTTCCTGCTAACATATGGAGGGGGAAGTACAATATTAGGGATGTCATGGAGGGAGGCAGGGGGAGAGTGGGGGTGAAGTTACAGCTGAATTTGTCCACCAGCAGATTTGTTATGTCACTCTGTTCATTGAAGGTGATACCATTTACCCCCAGTTCAGCACATTGTTGTGTTAATCTTAAGGTTGCGGACATAGCTGTAGAAGACTTTCTGGTTGGCTTTAGCCTGAGATGCTAACCAGCATTGTTACATTTAACTAGTCTTCTTAGTTTCCTCATAAGTTTAATTAAGCTCCTGCCATTATGCGAGTTGCTATTTCTGAGTGTGGCCATGATTTTTTTCCTTTTGTTATATACCATGTTAAGATTAGGTGTCTACCGGTATGGTTGATTTTTGGGGTTTAATTTTGGCTTACTTCTGGTAGGTATAACATCCTCCATGTAGCCATTTACATGGTTGTACAGGGATTCTGTGAACAAATCCTCATAGGCTGCTGTGAACTCGGCTTCAGGGAGGCATTGAATTTTGACAAACTGCCCTTCAATAGGATATAGCTTGATTTAGAATATTTCCCAACTGTTGTAGATTTTGCTGGGTTTTCCGTGTTGATTATTATTTTGAAGATGACAGCTTTGTGATCCGACTTTATCAGTGAGGATGGGACTTGGGGTGGGAGAGGGGGGTAATTTGCAATGCTGTCCCATATTGGTAAGTACCACGTCAAGTATGTTTGGACCTCTGGTTGGAGTGTCCACTATCTCGTCAAAGGTATTAATTTTCAGAAGACCAGGAACTATTGTTCTTACAAGTGGAGGCAGTGTATTTTTCCCAGTCTATAGAGGGGTAGTTAATGTCTCCCATGAATTGGGTATTTGGCTGGATGGTCAGTGCCTCTAGCAGGTCTAGGTATGAGCTATGGGATTCTTGAGGTAGAAATGGTGACCTGTAGCTTGCTAGGACATGGTATAGGTCTTCATCCATGGTAATTTACACTAGGATCAGCTCCAGGGCATCATCTTGTTTAACAAACCTGGAGCTATATTTGTTGCTAATGTAGATCAAGGCACCTTCACCTTTAGTCCCTGTCTGTGTGTCTGATAGTCTAAATGTTTGGAAGGCATTATCTCTGGCCTGGAACTACCAGAATATTTTCTGTGACTTTAAACCATGCCTCTGTAATGTCACAGATGAATCTATTCTCCAGAGTGAGGAGGGTTTGTAGGGTGTGGAGTTTCTTGTTAAAGCTCCTAGCATTGAACACTAACACTTTTAGGTCTATTTGGGTTTTATTTGCTAAGATAGTAGTTTTGTCAATTTAGCGTTGCCTAAAAAGTGTCTAAGGGGATGGATAAAGTTTTAGCCAATATCCATTAGCCCAGGGGGACAGGTCCAGAAAATCCTTGGAAAAGTAATGTGGTCTATTAACCATGCCCTTTCATGCTGGAAAATATCATATCCCCCAGAAATTACACCAGAAACTAAACCAGTTGTTAAAGTCAGTCATGTTTTGTTCATACGGTGGCTTCATCCTTGGTAAAGGTAGAATGCTGCCCAGTGCAAGGCACATACCTACCTGAGACCCATATTCAGAGAGATCCATATTACCTCTCTGCTTATAATGCAGAGGGGTATGTTTCATGTCATTTACACCCACATCAACTATGATTGAATCATCCTGGTACCTATAGTGCATTGACTTAAGTGTGTGCTTAACCTGGCAGAGCCTGGCTCCAGATAAGCAACTAACTGTTATCTTCTCCTTGTCCAGTCTGGTGAATGGGCATCTGTGTGTCATACAAAGGAGTTAATTGTGACAAGAGTCCTGGATAAAGTGTATATGTTCCTTATGGGCTTCATGTTTGGGTGTCCATTGAGAGCAGGCATATATGCGGTGTTTAGTGTTGCTTTTGGTGTGTGCTTTAGATATTGCTGAGTGCTGGTGTTGCTGTTTATAGGCTTAGGAGTTTTTTCAGGTTTGGGAACATTGCTTTTTAGTATCTCAGCATAAGATGGTCTATGTGTGGGGTGGACAATACGTGTGGTGGATTTAGTTTGTATGTTTTTGACAACCTTGTTTGTAGATAGATGTTTACCTCCAAGGAAATTGTGACTGTACATCACTATGTTAGCTTCTTTAAGGATTAAAAGGTTATCTGTAAATATGAGACAATTGATACATTGTATCAGGATACTCATATATACCAAGTTGGCTGTAGAGACATTTGAAAATTGCTTATCCATGTTGTCTGGATCTGTATTAAGGTAGGCTGTTATGGCTTGAGGATTGGGTTATACAGGTGTCTATTACATTGGTCTCTAGGATTAAGGGCTAGAGTTAGTGCTATTAGATGAACAAACTAGCTGTTCTAAGCTTACCTCATAGAAATACCTCACTAAGTTACAGGTTACAGTCATAATGCTAGTTATATATGTAAATTTCACTGTCCTAGCATTTGCGTCTACACAGGGCACTACCAAGTGGCACTGCACAGAGAGCAGCTCCATGTAAATGCACCTAATTTATAACAACATAAAAGAAACTGAAATCTAACATCTGAGCAATCTGGCCAGTAATAACTATACTTTGAGCCTTTCTGCCATGCTTTTTAGCTCAGAAAGACCAGGCAAACACCTTCTGCCACAAGATGGACAACCTGATTCCCTTAATGTAAAAACACAGCAAAAAAGGAACACTCAAGTGCAATGCAACAAAACAAATTATTCCTTGTCTAGAGTGCTCTACAGCAAAGTGATTGGAATGCAAGCAGTTTAGAAAGCATCACTTAAAGATCAGCTTCAAAATTATAGTCCATCAACCTAATATTTGATAGTCTTCAAACCTTCCTCATCTATGATCCTGGATTAATGCCCTGCACAAACCACATTGAATGTATTGAGGAGTTGCAGAGATTTTCTAAAAATTCTACTATTTACAAATTTGTTAACCTTTGATTAATGGAGAAGTCCAAATGAGTAAAGTCCCTTTTCAGAGGAGGACTTAGGGAAAAAGCTCCATATTCAATACTTTTTCAAAAGCAATTAGCATGAGCGAGTAATACAAAAAATATATTACACAACACTAGCTATATATAGTTGAACAGTTCATCATCATGGAAGGTACACTATAAATTATTTACAGGTGCACATACCTAAAGAACATTTAGTATTATCTTAGAGCTAGGGTGTAAAGTCATATCAAAGTCTGAGTACACAGTCAGCAGATGAAGGATATGCATGTTTTATCCAATCAGCTATTCACATGAGACATGTAAACATTTGTCAAAGTGTAAGGATTTTATGATACTTCTTGAAGGAGAGGATGCAATAATGGTGCTGACAAAAGAAGTTTGTAGATAGGTATGATTTTCACTAGATTTTAAAAATGGATATGGGAAATGATTAGAAGTGGCCACATACCTCTCATCCTGGAAACATCAAAAATCTGGACAAAGTCACATGAAAAATAGGAACAAATCTGTATGCTGATTAACATAAATTTCCATATATAATTATGCAACCCCACCCACTCCAATAGAATTGTTAGATACCAACTTTCAAACACAAACTGAAGAACAGACAACCAAAATATGACCCCAGCCCAGACCTTGTAGAAAATAGTAACCATTTTTTTTAAATGTGTAGCAATGATGTTCACTGAGAAGGGAGAAGATGATGAACCTTAGGATTTTGTTTTTGATGACTTGCAGTATGTTGGTTTTGTGGTAAAAGTAGGGCATTTAATGGTCGGCAATATTCTAATTTTACCAAAAGAATATTACAGTTTACTAGGACCTCCAAAAGTAATTCTCCATGGCCTACTAATCAGCAGCATAGCTTGAGTTTGTGCCGCCCAGGGCTGTCTTTGAATTTGCTGCCCTTCCACTCTCACAAAATCATGGTCGAATGGGGCCCCCCATAGACAGCCCTCCCTTCTGCAGCCATTCCAATGTCCCATTACTTGGCTATTTAGCCCCATTTACTAAAAATACTGTAATGTGCGTACTGCTTTACTTCTTTGATGATTACATGGATTTCATTTAATAGTTTTATTTTTACATTTTATAGCACAAACACTAATAGATATCTACTAAACAAAGCAATACAGTCTCACAATGAAAACAGACTTAGCATTAAAATTTCTATGCCCTTGAAACTCATATTCACTGAAACAGTATTGAAACCCACATTCAAAGAAAATGCATCTGGTCAGTGGCGGATAAAGACTAACTTTGAGCTTTTTTCAAAGCACTTAAAAGAAAGTTACTGTTTGTCATTTTTGCATTTAAGTTACCTGTAACACATTGCACTTAAGTTACCTGGCACTTGCTCACTAAAACAATTATATAAGTCAGCTCTAAAAAATTAAAAGCACTACACCCTCACAAACTCCCCTTGAGTACCTTGTTCCCCATTCGCCTTTTTTTTTCAATTATAAAGGAATTCCCAATACTATTCTAGCATGTCCAAAGGTCAGTTGTCAATCTCCTCTCCGGTCCATCTGGTGAATCTGGGAATCCTGAGGCAATGTTACAACTGCCTCATGTACACAGACAACCCTCTCCTCCTCCCAACAAATTCCAACACATGTGAGTGATGCAACCATATAGTCAAACTGGAGGCTAAGATCTCTCAACTCAGTACTGGCGTAACCAGTCAGGAGGAGAAGGAAACCACACTCACTACAATTCCAGTCTCACATAGACCTAACACGAAAACAAACCAAACACATAAAGACACAAAAACATACTCGGAGGCTCTAAATAAAAATCTGCCTAAGCAGCAGAGACCTCCAAAGCAGACACCCAAGCAACCGCTACCCCAAAACAAAACACATGCAACACATAGCTCACAAAGCCAGTGTGCTGAACAGTCACAGCCCTTAAGGCTAAACAACACACCAGATACACTTGTAATTGGTGACTCTATCGTCAGGCACACTGATGTCCCACTCACCAGGCTGAACAAGGAGAAGGTCACGGTGAGCTGCCTGTCAGGCGCTAGGATCCGCCACATAACACAAGCACTCAGGTCACTCCAAGGCAAGTACAAATATGACTCAGTCATTGTCCATGCTGGTGTGAATGACCTGAGACATACCTCCCTGGACTACATGAAAAGAGACATAGAGGAGCTCTCTGAGCATGTAGCCCAGGCCGGTATGACCCTGACCTTGAGTAGCATCTTACCCTCACCAAGAATGATGCCACAATATGAAGACAAGATGATCAATTTCAACAATTGGCTTAAGTGTTGGTGTCATTCAAAGGGGATCCCATGCCTGTCAGCCTGGGATAACATGCTCGACAAGCCACGATGCTTCGCTAGGGACGGCTTGCACCTGTCACCCCTGGGCTTTCAGATATTGGCAAAGGCTCTTGCTACCCCCATAGTGCCTTTTTTAGGCAAGGCTCAAAAGACAAACCCACCTCCATAGGTATCACAAGGGATAAGAAACTAAGAGTAATGCTACTCAATGCCAGAAGTCTAAACCTCAAGATGCATGCACTTGAAACTCTCCTTAGCATGGAGAACATTGATATCTGTGCAGTAACAGAAACCTGGTTCAAGGCTCCCGAGAGCACCCCAGCACTACCAGGTTATACCTCATACCATGCTTTTCAGCCCCAAAACTTGGACTGAACCACAAAAGGAGCGGGAGTATCAATATTCACAAAGATACCCACACCTCCAGGTTGGTGGCACAGCACGAAGCATCAGAGACTATCCATGTGCAACTAACTGTGGGTAAAACTGCCTTCCAGTTTATAGCCTGCTACAGACCACCCTCCCAAACACAGGAATCCCACTTGGCCTTCCTGAGAATACTGGAAAATAAGAAGGTCTCTCCAAGCACCATTATATTGGGCAACTTCAACTACCCAAACATAGACTGGGAGCATTACTCTAGCTCCAACACCCTAGCCTAAAGGTTCCTAGAAATTATAAACTCAAATGCTATGGAACAACTTGTTACCACTCCCACAAGAGGGGAAAACATACTGGACCTGATCATCACCAACATGGGGACACTATGCTCCAGACCAGAAGTGTATCCCTCACTGGTAAGATCAGACCATAAACTAATCTCACTGGATATTCACATTCTGACCCCACCCCCTGCCCAGAAAACCACAGTAAAAAACTTCTCTAAAGCAAATTTCACACACCTCAAAACCGAGGTGAAATCCTTCAAAGCCCCCGGGCCTGTGGAAAATACTGCCCAGACTGCGGAATCCTTTATAAACGCATTCTATGAACACCTTCAGGAATGCATGGATCATGCAATCCCAAATAAAACCAAGACCCAATCCTCCAAAGGCAGACATCCTGTCTGGTGGACCCCAGCCATAAACAAACTATACAATAGAAGGAGGAAGCTACTACATGATAGAGCAAAATCCCAAAAAGGGAAGGCATCTCTGATTAGTATTAGCAAAAATCTACGGGCACTCATAAAATCGTCTAAGGCGAGCTTCGAGAGAAAAATTGCACAGGACACTAAGGATAATCACAAGGCTTTCTTTAGTTATGTTAGGAACCTGGGTGGGAATTCCCAGATATGCTCAGAATTAGTCCAAAATGACAAAAAATACACCGAGCCCACAGACATTGCCAACATCCTAGCTGACAGGTTCAGTGCAAACTTCTCCCCCCTCTCCCCACCAAAAGGGCAAATATCTATCCCAACAGAGTGCTGCCCCCCCTGACATCTCAGATGCTCAGGTAAGAGCCGCCCTCTCCAAAGCAAAAAACACAGCATCAATGGGACCAGATGGTGTCCCGGGCTGTGTCCTACATGAGCTCCAAGAAGAGCTAAACCCAAACATAAAACTACTGTTCAATCTTAGCCTTACTACAGGATATGTACCTAAAGAGTGGTGTACAGCAACAGTGGTCCCTCTCCACAAAGGTGGTGTCTCAACGGATCCTGGAAACTATTGCCCCATAAGCCTGTCTAGCTTGGTCTGCAAAGCTATGGAAAGGATCATCATGGACCTCATAAATAAAGATATTGGGGACCTACAGTCACTGGATCCTACCCAGTTTGGCTTTGTTAAGGGCAGATCCTGCCTCTTAAACCTGGTAGATTTCTTTGAAACAGTCACCGAGGCCATTGACGAGGGGAAGGTGGTCCACACAGCCTACCTGGACCTCGCCAAAGCCTTTGATACAATACCCCACTCGGGCATTATAGATAAGCTCACCAGCTTAAATATAAACCCCTATGTCACTAGATGGGTTGCAAACTGGCTCAAGGACAGAACCAACATGGTTAGAATTGCTGGAGCGATGTCAGACTCCAAACCAGTTACAAGTGGCATCCCACAAGGCTCAGTCCTGGTACCTCTCTTGTTCGGTATATATTTCTCGGCAGTACAGGCCAACACAGAAGGACTGTGGCTGACCAAGTTCGCAGATGACTGCAAACTGGGTGCCATAATCAACTCTCCAGCCGACACAAACATCCTCCAAAAGGGCCTCATAGAAACAGACAACTGGTGCCAAAGCCATGGCCTCAAGCTAAACGCCAAAAAGTGTATAGTCATCCCCTTTGGCAAAAACAAAGTGCCCACAAATTACCACATAGGTGGTAATCCATTAAGTACAGAAGAAGTCATTAGGGACCTGGGGACCCAAGTTGATAGCAATCTCTCATTTGACTACCACGTGGCCAAAGTGGTTAGAAAAACATTTTATATAGCCCACCTAATCATGAAGGGATTCACATCTAGATCAGGGGAGGTCATCGTGCCTCTTTACTCATCCCTCATCAGGCCCATAATTGAGTACAATGCCCCTTTTGGGATGTACCTTACCAGACACCTGCAGCAACTGGAAAGACCCCAAAAGTACCTCACCAAGAGGATCAAAGGACTCAAACAGATGCCATATGCTGCCCGGTTAAAGAAACTCCAGCTCTACTCAGTGGCATACCGCCTGCTCAGAGGTGATCTGTGCCTGACGTATAAAGCCATGTCCAACCCGGAATTAATGGACATCTGCACCTCAGAAAATCCAAATCCCATCAAGCTATGCTCTCAAGAGACTTGAACCTCAGCACTGAAATAAATAGGACATGCTGGAGGGACAGATTTATAACCCAGAGGCTCCCTTCACTCTGGAATAAAATCCCAGTCCAGGTTAGGCAGAGTCCCACATTGACTCTCTTCAAGAGGAATCTTGATGAGTGGATGGGAGATCATAGGTTTACCCCAGCTATCACTTCTGTGTCACTGTTAGACAGAGGCACAGTATACTAACCTCAAAAAAAGGCATAGCAAAATTAATTTAAAATGGGTGGCGAAAGCCAAACACACTCTGGCTAGGCTTATAAATGCCCTAGGGCAGATAGCTTAGTATGAACCTATGAACCTATAGGCTCTTTGCACGCAAAACATACATGTGTTCTTTGATACACCTTCCTGATTGTATTAAATTACATACCTTGAATAATACAGCACACTAGTTAGAGTGCATTTTAAATTAATTGTTTTGAACATTTTTACAGTAAGCAGTGAAACAAAATGCATGAACCAATAATGACGAAACTGCCCAATTCAGAACATTTCCATCATAAACGTCTATTCAAACTTCTACAGTCCACCAGTATCAGTAAATATGCACAATCTCTGCACTTGTAAAAGTCATCTAAATAATTTCACATTAAAAGAGCTCTGTAAGATCTGTAACTAATGAAGAGGTTAGGCTAGCAAACAAATTAATATTTCATTGTTTCATCTGCAAATAAAGTGCCTGTTGCCCTTCAGGAATAAATTGCCTATGTTACATGAAAAAAATGATAAGCTAGTAATATTGCAATAGGGAATGGATGGCAAACTGATAACAGGTTCATAGTTACTAGGTATATCCGCCAAAGAGGACATTCTCAGGACTGCAGCATCCACCCCCTTTAAAAGTACAACACAGTATAGTATCATCAATCCATCTACATACTGTGGGAGTAGAACCCACAGCCTTCTGCATCAAAATGAAAGTACTTCACATGTTGTGCTACTAGCAACACAAGTGCACTTGGTGTAAGCAACACTAAACTTCTCACCTCCTGAAGAACTATGCAGCACAAGAAATCTGGAAAAAGCCAAAATGTATTGGGGGGTGGAACAAAAGCCCAAAACCAGGGACACATTTTAAACATTGCTTGTATAATCTTAGAAAAGTTGCTAGAAGAAAATGTTTGTGTTACTATGCATTTCCTGAAAGATAGGAAGACTCAAACTTAAATGGCTATCATTATTTAATGAATTCAGTTCTCACTGATTTGCCAGAAAACCACAAATATTAAGAGGAACAGACCAAATCAGGACAGTTGAGAACTAGTTAACTCCTTGAATCACAAGTGGTGGTGGTATGGCTAGAGAATATAGTCTCTTTCTGCTTGTACCTAAGGTACAGGGTTTGAGTCTGAGTGACTCTAACCAGCAGTTATTCCTAACTAGGGCATGCACACAAAAAGAAGTTGTAAGACACACAACACAAATAATCAGCAAGTTCTTCCTGAAATAAGAAAAAGAAGTTGCTGTTTGTCATATTGTTTATCTGGAGGACTGGACCCAAGCCAGGGAAGAAAGATGAGTGGCTGAACACAAACTGGTCCGCAGAAGCTGACGTCATCACACATGCCCTGCACGTGATGACATGAGGAGTAAAAAAAAAATTAAAAAAATTGGAAATTAAAGGGGCCATACCGGAATTCATGGCATCCCAATATTTTGCCCTGAAAACCAATATTTACTGAGGAATTTAGTATGGTTGAGAGGCATGAGTAGACATAGTAATATGGGTGTTACAAGTGCAGGACTGCTTTGTTGATGGGTATGTTTTCAAGGAAGTTTTAAATAGATGATAGTGTATACTGAGTACAGATAGTCAATATTACAATTTTTAATTTTAGTTTCTGTAATGTGAGTACCAGTTTAATAGCTGGCCAGTGGCGGAGCATCTCTCTGAGTTGCACAGGATGTTATGAGTAGTCTTAATGTAAGTTGGGGAGGCTAATGAATTAGGTAGCTGCAGCCAGTTAAGAAACTTAAGAGCACAATAGTGATATATTCTTTCAATGTGGTTACTTACAAACTTTGCAGTCTTAATATATGATTGCTTCAGCTTGCCTAGCTGAGAGGACTGTAGGTTAGTCAAAGTTAATGAAGCATATAGGAAACTAGGTAGTAGATAGGTGTGTGCTGTAGTCTAATGTGCATGGTCTGATAGAAAAGTTTTGACTTTTTGAAAAAGCCCTAGTTTATTTATTTATTTATTTATTTATTTATTTATTTATGTACAGTGGATATAAAACGTTTACACACTCCTGTTAAAATGCCAGGTTTTTGTTATATAAAAAAGTGAGACCACAATAGATCATTTCAAAACCTTTCCCATCTTTAATGTGACCTAAAACTTATACAATTCAATTGATAAATAAACAAATTTGATAGGGCAAAAATATAAAAAATAAAAAATCTACAATACACTGGTTGCATAAGTGTGCACACCCTTAAACTAATACTTTGTTGTGTGTGCACACCCTTAAACTAATATCTTTTGATTTAATTACAGCATTCGGCCTTCTTGGGTACACACCTGCCATCAATAAAGAGACTCTGATTAACCCCAAATAAAGTTCAGCTGTTCTATTAGTATTTTCCTGACATTTACTCAGTTACCTGCTACAGCAAAAACCATGGTTCACAGAGAGCTTACAAAGCATCAAAGGGATCTCATTGTTGAAAGGTATCAGTCAGGAGAAGGATACAAAAAATTTCCACAGCATTGGATATACCATGGAACACAGTGAAGACAGTCATCAAAAAGTGAGAAAATATGGGACAGCAGTGACTTTGCAAAGAACTGGAAGTCCTTCCAAAATTGGTGAAACAACAAGTTAAAAACTGGTCAGGGAGCCTATTAGGAGACCTACAGCAACACTGAAGGAGCTACAGGAATTTCTGGCAAGTACTGATTGTGTACTATATGTGACAACAATCTCCCATATTCTCCATATGTCTGGACTATGGGGTAGGGTTGCAAGATGGAAGCCTTTTCTTACACAGAAAAACATCTAGTCCCAGCTAAAATTTGCAAAACAATACATCAAGTCTCCCAAAAGCATGTGGGAAAATGTATTATGATCTGATGAGACCAAGGTTGAACTTTCTGGCATCAATTCAAAAAGGTACGTTTGGGGCAAAAACAACACTTCGCATCACCAAAAAAACACCATCCCCATGGTGAAGCATGCTGGTGGCAGTATCATGCTTTGGGGTGGCTTTTCTTCAGCTGGAACTGGGGATTTAGTCAAGGTGGAGGGAATTATGGACATAGATTCATGGGTTCATAAGTAGGTACTAGGCTAATGGCCCTGGGGCCTATACAAGACCAGCCAAAAAGGAACCCTGGCTTTTGCCACCCAAGAAAATTATTTTCCTGTGCCACTGCCGAGCAGAGCCACAGAGGTGATCCTGGGGTGGAATTCCTATTTCCCATACAATCATCAAGATTTTACTTGAAAAGTGTTAATGAGGAGCTTTGTTTGATATAGATAGGTAGTTTATTCCAGAGTATGGGAAGTCTCTGAGACAGGAATCTATCCCTCTTGCATGTTCTGTTTATTGTGGTGACAAGGTTTACATCCCTAGAGTGTGTAGCTTGGAGGGATTGGGATTTCTTTAAGTGGAGCATGTCCAACAGCTCTGGGTTTGACATAGCTTTGTATGTTAGGCAGAGATCACCTCTTAGTAGGCGATATGCAACGGAGTAAAGCTGGAGTTTTTTTGAGACGGTCTGCGTAGGGCATCTGTTTAAGGCCGGTAATCCTCTTGGTGAGGTATTTCTGCTGCTTTTCCAGTTGTTGTAGATGTCTTGTGAGGTACATACCAAAAGGGGCATTGTACTCTATAATCAGTCTAGTGAGTGAAGAGTAGAGGGGAACAATGACCTCTTTTTATCTGGATGAAAAACCTTTTGTGATGAGGTGTGACATGTAGAAGGATTTCCTGACTACTGTGGCAATGTGATTATCAAAAGAGAGACTACTGCCCACCTGTGTCCCAAGGTCTCTTATTACACTTTTGGTGTTAAGTATACTACTGCCTATGTTGTAGTTCATGGGTACAGAGTTTTTACCAAAGGGGATGACAATGCACTTTTTGGCATTAAGCTTGAGGCCATGGCTTTGACACCAGGTATCTGTCTCAGTGAGTCCTTTTTGTAGGATGCCCACATTGTTAGGAGTTTCGATTATGGCTCCTAGTTTGCAGTCATCTGCGAACTTCATTAGCCAAAGACCTTCTGTGTTAGCCTGTACTTCAGAGAAGTAGATACCAAACAGGGGAGGACCCAGGACTGAACCCTGTGGTACTCCACTTGTCACTGGTCTGAAGTCGGATTTGGAGTCTGCTACTTTCACAGTGTGGGTTCTGTCAGTGAGCCAGTTGGCAACCCATCTTGTGACATAGGGATTTATACCTAGTTTAGTGAGTTTATTTATAATTCCAGAGTGGGGGATGGTGTTGAAAGCCTTGGCAAGATCTAGATAGGCTATGTGAACCACCTTACCCATGTCTACGGCTTTGGTGACTGCTTCAAAGAAGTCTATCAGGTTTAGGAGACATGATCTGCCTTTTACAAACCTGAACTGGGTGGAGTCCAGAGTTTGGAGATTACCAATGTCTTTGTTTATAAGTTCCATGATGATACGTTCCATGGCCTTGCAGATCAGGCTCATCAGGCTAATGGGGCGCTAGTTCCCAGGGTCCGTGGTGGCTCCCCCCTTCTGGAGTGGGATAACCATCACTGTGCGCCATTCAGCAGGCACAAAGCCTGAGGTGAAGCTATGACTGAACATGGTACTTAGGTGGGGTGCCAGTTCATTCTGTAGTTTGTGTAGAACGCAGCCTGGGATGTTGTCTGTTCCCATGGATGCTGTGTTCTTGGCTTTGGAAAGTGTGGTTTTTACCTGTACAGCCGTGATTACAGGAACTTTGCATTCTTCCGGTATAGAGATGGGCTCTTTAGGGGGTGAGAGGGTGGTAAAGTTAGCACTGAACCTATCTGCCAGGATGTTGGCAATATCAGTTGGGTCTGTATATTTAGTGCCATTGTGCTGTAACTCAGAGCAGATCTGAGTGTCGCCATTGAGATTCTTGACATAGCTATAGAATGCTTTGTTGTTGTCTTTAGAATCAGTGGCAATTTTGTTTTCGTAACTAGCTTTGGAGGATTTTATCAGGAATCACAGCTTCTTACTAAAGCTGACCAGGGAGCTCCTCCACTCATGGTATTTTACTCTCTTTTGCAACAGTTTCTTCCTTCTGTTGTACAGTTTGTCTATGGTAGGGGACCACCAGACCATCAGTTCCAAATACCAGTCATTTTTGGCTCAAAACCTTCAGGCATCTGCTAGAAAGCTGAAGATGAAGATGAATTTCACCTTTCAACATGACAATGACCCCAAGCATACATCCAAATCAACAAAATATGGCTTCACCAGAAGAAAATTAAAGTTTTGGAATGGCTCAGCCAGAGGCTAGACCTAAATCCAATAGAAAATCTGTGGGGTGACCTGAAGAGGGCTGTACAGAAGAGATGCCCTTGCAATCTGACAGATTTGGAGCCCTTTTGCAAGGAAGAGTGGGCAAATATTGCCAAGTCAAGATGTGCCATGCTGATAGACTCCTACCCAAGAAGACTGAATGCTGTAATTAAATCAAAAGGTGCTTTAACAAGGTATTAGTTTAAGGGTGTGCACACGCAACAAAGTATTAGTTTAAGGGTGTGTGCACTTATGCAGCCAGCATATTGTACGTTTTTTATTTCTTATATTTTTTCCCTAACAGATTTGTTTGTTTTTCAATTGAATTGTACAGGTTATAGGTCGCATTAAAGGTGTGAAAAGTTTTGAAATTATTTATTGTGGTCTCATTATTTTTATTTCACAAAAACCTGGCATTTTCACAGGTGTGTGTAAAATTTTTATATTCTCTGTATGTTTGTATGTATGAATGTATGCATGCATTTTGCTAGCTTATTGGATATGCAGAGTGAATCTTAATCTGTAGTCATTTACCGTACTCAGTAGTTTTTTGTTTTGTACTAATTCTGTTCTAATATTATTGAGTAGTACTAGTTTGATCAGTTGTTTGAAGATGAAAGTACCATCAGTTTAGTTTTTTTGCATGTAGGAATAGTTTAACTTGCTGAGTGATTTCTCAGTTTTGTATAGGAATAGGTCATCTTGCAGTTTTGTGACTGAAGAAGCTGCAGATATGAGTGTTGAATCATCTGCAAATTGAAATATATTTACTGGGAGATAGGCCACATGCATGTTTACTTATTTATTCGCATTTGTTTACCAAGATAGTCCACTGGGTCAGTATGAGCCCATTTTCAGTGGAGGTCCAGGAAGAAAAGCTTCACAATAGACATATCCATATCCATATAATATACAAGTATTTAACAATACATAATATAAGTAAAAAGAATGTCAGAGCGTTACAAATTAATATAGTCTTAAGTTGCAGTTTGATACAAGAAAGAAAATAAGCTGACATATAATACATTGCTGCATAAGCAGGGGTATAATTATAACAGAACCTTTGTGGGAAAATAGATGTTAATTACAGTGAAACAGAGAGGAACAATGTGAGTGATAGGTGGATGGATAATTAGAGTATTAGTCAGAAGGAGAGGAACTCAAGATTTAAGGAGAGTACATGTTGCATGTGCAGTTCAAGTACAAAGAGAGTAACAAATGTAAAGAAGTTTTGAGGATGTTAAGACTTGATTGGCTCTAGTTGTTAATAGAAGGGCATTCCATGCTCTGGTAATACTACAGGAGTATAGAAGATGACCAGCAGGTAGTTTTGGTTTGTGGACCAGCAAAAGTTGTTGATTTTTAGATCTGAGAGATCTTTTGGGAAGATACTTGCTAAATTATGAACTGAGGACAATGTAAAGGTTTATTGATTATGCATTCACAATCAGCTCCTTAACCACATTCTCCAAGAAAATCTCCTTACCCTCACACAACATGGTTTTCACCCAAAGCACTGCATTGCAACTGCTCTGACATCCTTCATAAATACTACTGCAAAATCACGTGATAACAATACGCTAGTTTCCTGCCTGTTTCTTGATCTATCCAAATCCTTTGATACTGTTTCTCATGCACTTCTACTATCCAAACTTGCTTGACATAACCTCTCAAACTCTGCCATTTCTTGGTTCTCTAGCTACCTCTCTAATAGATTCCAGGCTGTGAAATGGCAATCTAATTTCTCTCCCTTTTTACCTGTACAAACTGGGGTGCACCAAGGCTCCATCCTTGCTCCCCTACTTTTTATATAAATATAATAAAGACTGGTATGAATAATGTTCTTTTCTTTTATTTTATTTTCACAGCTAATCCTGAAATTGAGTTGAAGTGCAGGGTCATGGTGATTGGAGAGACTGAGGGAAGCAAGTGGCATGTATGCAACATGAAATAATTATTATTGTAAGTTTTAAAATTAAAGATACATTTTTTTGTTTTCTATACAGTAGTAGCAAAGTGAGCATGCAATTCCCCTTCAGAAGTCTGAAATATCACAATCCTGAAATTCATAAGACTGAAGACCAAAATCCTGAAACTTCAAAATCTTAAAACTCAAAATCCTGAAACTCAAAATACTGAAAACACACAGCATACATATTCTGACTTTAAACAACATAAACCATATTACTTTCCACCAAGTAGAGGTATATCACTCCGATATTGCACTTCATTACACTAAGTGCAATCTTGGAGTTGCTATATTTAAGTAGCAGGGATGGGTGGGGGTGCAGGGGGGCTTGCCTCCCTGCTCATACTTGATGACAACTGATTTGATTTGTTTTGTATGTGTTTCTGTGTGTCCTTGTACTGGCATATTATCATTATTTGCATTCTGTGTGTTTTCAATATTTTGAGTTTCAGGATTTTGAAGTTTCAGGATCTTGGTCTTCAGTCTTATAAATTTTAGGATTGTGATATTTCAATCTTCTGAAGGGGAACCGAGCATGCATATCCTAACTGTGAAACCAAGTATGCATGCATGAGTCTGTAGCACAAACAAACTTTTGCAGTCAAGTGTAAGACTGTAGTCTAAGGTTGTGGGTTCATATATCATGAGTAACGATTGTACAATACTGCACTTATTTATTTGCAATTTGCTTACTGGGGAAGTCCACTGGGCAGTATTGACCCATTTTCAGTGGATGCCCAGGGAGAAAAGCTCCAAGATGCATTATGCAATTTAGATACAAATGATAGTTAATATTAAAGATCTTATGTAGAATAGTTACTCATAAATGCATTCAATATTATGCATAGTTATCAAATTCATTAAGCTTGAAGGTAGGGATCACACAGTTTCATTTGAGGAGAACAGATATGGGTTAGATGTGGAAACAGTTTACATACAAACCTTTTAAGAAAATGTAAATAAGCTTTACATACACACATCAACAGCAGAATGCTATTTACAATATTTAAAAGGTTGGGCTGTGTGAGGGTAGCTGTAGGAGGTGAGAGCTTAGAGAGAAGCTATAGAAATTGTTGAGAGCTTAGATAGGCTCATAGGAAGATAATATGAGAGTTGTAGAGCTTGGGAACCAGAGCGAGAACCCCCTTGGATTAGGTTGGGTGAAGGCAGGTACATTTCTATTTAGTGGACAGGTGTTTGAATAGTTGGGTTTTGAAGTTTTCTGAGTTTGGTATGGTTCTTAGTGTGGAGGGAAGGGAATTCCATTTTTTGCCTAGTGAGAAAGATAGGAGAATTTGGCCAGCAGGACATTTAGGTTTATGAATAGTAAATAAGTTCAGATTTTCAGATCTGAGAGCTCTGTTGGGTATATAAGGGGGAAGGTTGTTAGTTAGAGCGGGACATTTTGTTGGGTGAAATATGAGTCTATGTGCAGTAGTGAGTTGGAGATAGTCTAGGTAGTTTGGGAATTTAAGCCAATTCAGGGATTGTATGGTTAGGCAATGATGGGTAGTATTTTTAGATTTAGAGGCAAATTTAGAGATTTTGTTGTAGCAGTTTTCTAGTTTAGAGGTCACAGAGGAGGACAGGTTGGTTAGGAGAGGGGCTCCATATAATAAGAAAGGAATAAGATAAGTCGAGGCCAGAGTTTGCCTGGTAGAGTTGGAGATAAAGTGATTATTCCTATGCAGCATACCTAGCTTTTGGTGGGTTTTCTTAATATTTTGTTGAATATGAATATCAAACTTGAGGTGTTCATCTACAGTAATGCCAAGTAGTTTGGCAGAGGGGACTACTTCTATAGGTGAGTTGGTTTGACTATAGATTTTGAAGTTTTTTTATCATAGGAGAGGGTCTTTGTGGGAAGGAATAGTAGAATCTTTGATTGATTTGCATTGAGAGAGAGGTGGTTTCGGCACATCCAGTTTTCAGTTGTTGAAAAGGCAGTTTGGGTTTTAGTCAGAAATTCAGAGAGGTTTGAGACAGAGCAGACTAAGGTTAAATCTTCTGCATATTGAATGATTTTAGCATCAGGAATAGCAATGTGAAAGTTATTGATGAAGATGTTAAAAAGCATTGGCCCAAGGATGGATCCCTGTGGTATGCCAGTTGGGGTAGGAAGGACAGAAGAGATGGAGTTCTTCCATTTGACTGCCTGTGATCTATCTGATAGATAGCTGGAGAACCAGGATAATGCATTATGTGAGAGATTTTAAGGATTGAGAGATGACAGAGAAGGTGCTTCTGGGAAACAGTATCAAAGGCTTTAGACAGATCGAGGTAAAACAGTAGAAACTAAGTGGCCTGAATCCCGGGCTTGATTGACAGTTTCTAGGAAAGAGAGTAGAGTGGTTATTGTCCTATGGCCTCGACGGAAGCCATGCTGGGTAGGAGTGAGAAGATTGTTTTGGGTCAGGAAAGGCATAAGTTGGAGGTGGATGCATTTTTCTAGGATTTTGGAGATTGGTGAGAGCAAAGCAATGGGGCGAAAGTTTGAGATGCTGGTATTTTTGCCTCCTTTATGAAGAGGAAGAATATAAACTGAGCACCAGAGTTAGGGGACGTATGATTCTTTTATGGATCGGTTGATAATGATGTTGATTGTGAGTGCAATGCCATCAGCAGCACATTTTAGGAAGGAAGAGGGAATAATGTTGGGAGCGTTTGAGCAAGGTTTAAGTTTGGACAAAAGTTTTTTTATAAAGTTAGCGGAGATGGTTTGAGTTCAAACAGATGAGGTGAGTTAGAAGGAGGAGAGTGTAGAGCAGTTGGGTTATTATTTGGAAACGTCTTGGTGAGGTTTATGATGATGATATTACATACATTAAACTCTATACAAGTGACATAAAGTCCCTTCTGTTAACTGTACTCTGTATAATTGGATGAAGCATATGTGCAATATAGGACATATACTTAAATATAATAGTTAACATAAATATGATAGTAGTAATTCTATTTCTTTTTGTTCTCTCTCCCCAACCCTTATCTCTTTTTTTATTTTCTATTATATGTTGTCAAAATGTACCCATGTCTTCCATCTGTACCAAATCACTAAATTGCCTTCAACACACAGCAAGGTAGGGCAACCCCAACGAATCAGCCTGCCCCAGCTCCACTGGCTTAAGCATCGATACCCAGTACATCTAGGACCCTACCTGGCAATACTGCATCTGCTGCACTTGCATTACCTGTGCCCTCAGGTAGCAGTACCCCAGTGGCTAGTGCTGTGGTACCATCTGGGAGTACTGGTAGAGGTGGGATTTCATCACCCACTATGAGATACCAGGGTTGGTGTGTAGAGTCATGCAACACACCTTTGGTGTATGCCTATGCCGGATGAAGAGGCTACTCTTCCTCATGGTCCACAGGGCATCAGGGCAGGGTCAGATACTGGCCTGTTAGGCCAGGCACAAGTCACCTTATCCTGTATGATACAGTTTACAGTGACAGAGTTTTCAGTTTACCCGCATATGTCATTGCATGGTTTGTATGTCCTGTATTTTCTTGGTGAGAAATACTGGACCTTTCCTATATAGGCACTAGTAATATCCTGGCTGTGTGCAACAGACATGTGTGATGTTGTTAATGCTAAGTCCATATATTTTTACATCTGTTAGATGTCCTGACAGAGATCATCAAAGGTATGCATAATGAGAACACCATCATCCTGTGGAATTTGAATAGGTCAAGGCATTTGATGCAAATCCATACTGAGATATTCACACAGCACTGTCAGATGTGGCCAAAAACACATACATCTCCAAGTGGGTAGACAAACAGATCACATAAGTCGCATCTAAATATGGTGAAATGTGTGAAATTATATATGCAGTATATCTGGTCCAGTGATCAGGTCCATACATCAGGGTTGTCTTCTAGGCCTTTTTCTGTCCATTATTTAAGTCACAGACAACAAGAATGACATATACATCCTGTGTCCAAACAGCTGTCTAGAGAACTACAGATTGTGAGCAATCATTGACTCCAGCTGTGATATTAGTATAATACAGACAGTACCAACACACACCAAATATTACTGCCACAGCCATGACAACACATGAGATGCAGATGCAGCAAAAACAAGGGTATATTTGTTACATTATGAAAACAAATGCACAAACCAAGGATAATGTAGATGTCACATCCTATAAGCAGACAAATTGGTATATGACCCGTGTCCCGGGGTACATGGTATATGGAACGTTCACCAGCATGTAGCCACAGTGGTGAGTACTCCCCTTGTATGTAACACGATTACTGAGTATGTGCAGGACATCCACATCAAAGGCCATAATACCTCCATAGTTCACAGTCTTCATCACACAAATAACTGAGTGTAATGTATCCTTCTTCATGTACCTCACTAACCAAATTCCTGTGATGTGTAACTGAAGTGTAACACCTTAGCCACTGTGAGTTGCCACACATCTTACTGGCCAGACCTAGGTATTCTTTTTGTTACATAATCATTAGTGCCTGATTGTGCAGAACCCCCATCAAGGTGTTACACCAGATGCATGTGAGATAGCTGTGTTGGTGATGCATAGATATTTGACAACATTGATGGCATGGGTTGCATTCATGACAGTGTGGATTATGCTATATATATATATATATATATATATATATATATATATATATATATATATATATATATGTATGTCATGCACACCTGTTGACTAGCCTGGTTTATCATAATGTCACATGCATGTATAGCAGTGTCCCTCCTAACACCTCCAGCAGATGATACAGTGTCAAGGCAGTGTGCTTGATTACCCTCATAGAATGCTGACATATTATAATAGTTGTCCTAGTGTCCATGCAGAACCATCTATAATCACTCAGAATGACATATATTGTGTCAGAGACATAGTATTATTGGTGGTGTTATTCTGATATTTTCCATGATTGTGTGTGCTTCTTTTACTGTTGTCCATGGGCCTGTAACTCTGTCCCACTTGTTGGAAACCTCTGCTGACATTAGACTCATATTAAGTTATATCAGTTTGCACAGGCTCACAATATGCACCCAACCACAGTTGCATATTACATCGATGATAGAAGTCCTCACCATTGTTCATGTCAGGATGCTTATCTGAAAAAGACATGTTTTCTCCATTGTTATGTAACCTTGTCTGACAGTCACATAATATACATTTTACTGTGATGTCCATACTGTACCATGTTGATATGTGATTAGTGTTCCTGCTTTAACTGTCTTCCATTTACATGTCCTCATCTGATGCACATTGCTAGATTTCATCTGTCGTCTTTCTGTGTTCATTCCTACAATTCATCTGTATGTCCTATGCAATACAAGCACTTCCCCTGACTGTTTATTTTAAAAGACAGTCCATGTATCCTTACAGATCATTTACCCAACTTTTGTACAGAATGGCTTGAATGAGTTTTCACACTACTCTGTCCTGTATACACTGTCTTGTAATATGTTTGGCACATATATATTACTATATGATAAACCTTGGTAATCAGTATGGCATTTCATGCAGTCCTGCTAACCTAGATTGCTGTAAGGGAGCCAAGTTCACTATCTGTGTTGCACTACACAGCTTCCTGACCTCCATCACTTTTGCTGCCATGGAACTGTTCCTGTTTATGTTTAAATATGGTGTGCAGCATGAATATGTACTTAGCGCTGCTCACTGCAGAAACACTTAAACTCTACGTAGGCTTTGCTTGAAGCCTTCACAGAGTTTCTTGAATCCTGCTGATAGTTTAATTTAATTCTTGTATTTTTTTTTTCTATAAAGCATTTTAATACCAAGCTAAACGTGTTTTGTACTGGTTCAAGTTTTAAAGGGTCCTTAAAAAATCTAATTTTATATTTGATCTAGAAGCAATTACATAAGTATATAATTAATATGAATATTTTAATAATTAATAGAATTGTGTTTAAGGCTGTTACGGGCAAATATTTTACACACACACACACACACACACACATATATATATATATATATATATATATATATATATATATATATATATATAAATTACCAGAAACATAAACATGTAATGTGTTTAATAATATATATTAATATTACAAACTTTACAAAATATTAATTTCTACAATCATTTCTTAAAAATTTGTATTTCATACTACATAGCCTAAATGACTAATATTATTTTTGACTGCTATTCTTTAGGAAACTATAACAAAAAAAGTTAATAACTCAGTCTTTCAGGAAATAAGCTCACTATTAGGGTAGGGCATTCATTATATGTAAGTCAATACATTAATTCTATGACAATATAACTATTACCTGACCATATAATCAAACGATCTGTTGTTAGCCTTGCAGTAACTATTGTCAGTTTCTTAGCTTTGACTCTTAATATCATTAATTAATATATAATTATTGTCAAAAAGATTAAATGGCTTTTAAATATAAATTAACTTGTTTAGAATAATCTCTATAACAAATAGCAAATAATCATCAAACATCTGAATTATCACTGGATACTAAGTGTCTATATTATGTAAAGTTGTATATGGTAATTATTGCAGAATGCTATAATTAATAATATGAAAGACCCTTTAATTTAAGATTGCAACAGTATATGGATTTAAAACGATCCAGCTTATCAGATGATAATTAAGCTATTACAATATCAGATAAATTAGATTGCATTGAAACACTTTAAAATACCTCTTAACTATCATTAACATACCTCTTGACTAATAAAAAATTATACTTGCAATAACAAAGCTAAAATAACAAAGGTATATTAACAATGACCTTAGTCAATAAACATTTAAAATACACTGCTGTATTTTAGTGTGGAATTTTAAATATAATTCTGATTAGTATGGATTTAAGAAAACATAGCAAACAGAGTGCCATACAATTAGAGTCAGTTCCTCGTAGTCTATGAAGCTAATCATATCATAAGGCTTTATATATTGTTTCAATTTGAATGGCTGACTGGCTGTACTACATACATGTATATATATATATATATATGTTATGTACACACATACACATACACAGACATACACATACACATACACACACCTACATGCACACATATATGTACATATACATATTCATATACACCTGCACAAAGCTACAAAAAATGAACCTGATATTAAAGAAAGTTTTGATATACAGAGCAAATTCATTTTAGAATTATGCTGCAGACAGAAAATGTTAGTTCTACACATTTATAAATATTCAGTGCCCCTTGGATTTTAGAATACAGACAGGTAATCATACTTTATCATCATATGTAACTGATAAAAGTATCTCAATAATAACATTTCCATCTAGATTCAACAATTGCCATATTAACATTTTCAAATAAAAAAACATGTAAAACATAATTTGCTGTATGATCAGGATTCCTTATTATGACTGCCAATATTTTGTGTAAATTGGCTATATATACATATGTTAACACTGTTTAGTGCTATGTATAGCGCATTTAGGAAATGTTGCACAGTTGGTAAATCCCAATAAAGCAAATTAATTAATAAACTGTATAATAATCTTTAAAATACAGTGGAATGTCAGTAAACTGTGTTTAAATGAATCAAGTTTAGATAACCCAAGACTTTTCATTGTGTGCTGCACATATCAACATATTAATTTAAAAGGCTGCTTTTGAACTAAAACAACAGTTAATGAAACTGTATCAAGGAGAATATCAAAATGTTTTTTTTTATTATTTCTTAGCAAGTTAATATCAGACAATAGTATCAATTAAAGAAATCTCTAAAGAACAATATCAGTAGAGTTGTTGTGTCTTTCAGCTTTTCCCGGTCAGGAATTCCATTTATGATTGTGGTAAAAAATCATTTTCTGTCCCCATCAGCATTTATTTATCCATCCATCATCTGTCAATAGATTTCCTGTACATGGTTATATTCCTTACCCACATCTCCTACCATTTCTATTTGTATTATATCTCACATTATTTACCAGCTTACGTCAGCATGCTTTCAAGTTCTGTATGTTAAACAATACCTATTCTTGTTTTTTTTTTTTTTATTTTATTTTATTTTTTATCTTTGTAACCTGGTCATTCCCTTTTCTTGACCAATTGTTTATTCCAACTTTATACCTCATTTTTGTCAAATACACTAAGCAACAAATAATTTTTCTATATCAGATACATTATCCTTCTTTTTCTAACATTTTGACATTTGCTGATATAACCTGATATTAACCAATAAATATCTTTCTAGTCATTACCACAGAGAGAAATTTGATCCAATTTATAATTTATCCAATGCTTCATTTCAGGTGGTATCTCTACCTTTTTCTGGTTTTGAATTTAATGTCCTCAGTGTAGGTCTTATTTTTTAATTAGCACCAACACTCTGTTTCTTTGTTAACACTGAATGATCATTCCCTCGGATTCAGAAAGACTCCAACCATAATCAGTAACAGCTGTGGCCAAAGAGGAGTATTTTTATCTGTGCTGAAAAAGTGAATCAGAGACATATTGGCCACAATGAGGAAAGACATCATTATTGGCTAAGCTGCATGTCTCTGATAATTACAACCAGTTTAAACAGCCCCTTTCTTTCATAGTTATCACTAGTGGCCGATACATCACATTGGCATAAGCACCCCATTCAGTCATTCAAACACATGCATATATGTACATATTTAACACCCCCCAAAAACGCACACGCATGCACGCACGCACACACACACGCGTGTTTATGTGTAGATGAAGATATTACAATATGAATGGTGTCATTAAAACAATAAAGCATGTATTTGTTACACTATGTAGATATTTTTGTTTCACGCTCATACCTCAGTAGTAGCTTTCACTCTTGATACATCATTGTCACAAGTTGATCTACATCCTTGACATGTCTTTAAAACTAAAATTCACCAAAGGCTGTCTTTAAAGCTACTGAAATTCTACTAATCCCACTGTAATTGCTCTACTCTCCAAAATCCAAAATAATTTTTCACTTATTGCATATACAGAGCAGACATATATTTATCCCGTAAAATGCCTAGTCCTCTGTAAAAATGTACAACCGTAAAAATCTCTGCAAAGCTAACAAAAAAAATCAGCTGTTGAGGAACTGTGCAAGAATCTAAAATAAGATAAAAATGAGAGGCAAACTAAAACACTCCATAGGATTCAATAAACTCCATGTTGGCTTCGGGCAGAGCCTACACAAAGTCTGCATGTTTGAGCGAAGGTGGGCAGTGAGTGGTAGCACGCAATGCATATTAAAGATATGTGGCAAACCTAGGCTAAGTTCTGTGGTAGGCAAAAGTGTTGCTGGCAAGGAAACCATGTAAGTGAATGTGGATAACAATTCTGTGTCAGACAGAACACCTACAGTCCACAGATTTGCGTGGAATGCCACAATGATCACAAGGGCTTCAGAAATAGCTGTCAGTCTGTTAGTACAACACATATGCACAAAGACCAACATAATGAGGGGACAAATAAACAGAAAGAGGGGCATATTTAATATACATGTCACATGGAAATATGTTGGAATGCTAGAATCTCAACCTCTTAGAGCATGGACAACGCCATAAAAGATGGGAGGGTCAAAGGGCCAAAAATATGGACATATTTTTAATATTGCTCTTCAAACTTAGAAAGTTAATAGAATAATAGGTTGTACAGTAGCCTGCACTTTCTGAAAAGCATGAAGTTTGAAACTCAAATATCTGTCATCATTTTCTGACTTCAATCTGCAGTTACATGCCAATGATTTGCCAGAAAGCCAATATGTTATGAGGAAAATATCAAACATATGAGACAAAAACTGGACATTCTTAACAGATCAAGACAGCTGAGAGGTATGAACTCAAGTGTATGCAATATTGACTCATATCAGTCCTATGATCATCTCAATGATATGATAGAAAGACAAAAATATGGTAAGGAACACATCTGGTCATCCTGGAAATATCTATTCAGTAGAGAGTTATGAATGCAAAGTATATGGTCCAAACACAGTACAGGGCAATGTACCTACAGTGCAGAGTATTGTGATAACCCATTCCTGGCACTGGGTACTGAAGCTGTGCAAATGATCTGTAACAGGACTTGAACTGCCATATAAAATGAACACTCATGGGAAGTGTCTGTGTTGAACAGGGACACACATGAATTGTAGGAATGAACACAGGGAAAGAAGACAGGTGAAACTACCCAATGTATAGCAGAGGAGGGCATGTCAATGTAAGAGGGTAGTTGCAGCAAAACCAATCACATATCTATATGGCAAAGAAGATAATTTACAGTGCTTTACGTGACTGTCACCAAGGTGACATAACAATGGGGAGGATGTTTGTGTGAGATAAGCATCCTTGCATGAATAATGAAGAGGATATCTATCAGGAATCTGACATAAAATTTCAATAGGGTGCATATTGTGAAGATGTGCAAACTGATACACCTGAATATGAGTGTACTCTCAGCAAAGGCCTCCAGAAAGGTAGGCACAGGTAAAGGCTCATGGATAGCATTACAAAGAACCAACCACAATCATGGACAATATCAGTATAATAACACCAGTAATTTCATGCCTCTGACATAACATTTGGGATATACAGTGATAAGAGATGAGTCTGCACACACAAACAACTATAATGATACATTTTCACTCTATGAGGGTAACCATGCACACTGTCCTGCTGGCTCAGTAACATCTGCTGGATGTGTTAGGAGGGACACTGCTATACTTGTATGCAACACCATGGGCAATACAGGCTAGTAACCTTGTTTGCATGATATATATATATATATATATATATATATATATATATATATATATATATATATATATATAAAATGCACAATCCACACTGTCATGAATGAAATACATGCCAGTAATGTTGTCAAACACCCATGTATATAGTGTGTGCATCAGCCGAACAAATAGCACACATGCATCTGGTGTAACAACTTGAGTGGTGTTCTGCACCATCAGACGGTCATGTATATACCACAGAAAGAATACCTAGGTATGGCCAATAAGCTGTGTGAGAGTGCACTGACACAAAGGTGGTACTCTTCAGTTACACATCACTGGAAGATGAGTTGGGAAATACATGAAGAAGGGTGCATTCTACGCAGTTATTAGTGTGATGAAGGCTAGGTACCATGAAGGTGTTATGGCCTCTGATGTGGATGTCCTTCACATACCCAGTACTTGTGTTACATTCAAGGGAGGAGTCAGCCCTGTTACCACATTCTAGTGGATGCACCATATGCCATCTATCACAGCATATGGATCACATGCATATTGGTCTGATTATAGGGTGTGATATCCACATTATATTTGTGTGGTGTGTTTGTTTCCTAAATTAACAGATCCCTTATATGTCTTGTCAATGCAGGTGTTATCATGCCTGTGGTAGCAGTGTTTATGTGTTGCTACTGTCTGTATTATACTAATGTCACAGTTGGAGTCAATGATTGCCCACATTCTGTAGTCCTTCAGGCAGTGTGTTGACATGGCATGTGCATGTCATCTGTGATGTCCATTGCTTAACTAATGGCCTGGAAAGGGCCTACCAGACAGCTCTGATGACTGATGACCTGATGACCTGAGACATAGGTTATGTCAAACATTTCAACATAGTGAAATGCTACATATGTGACACAGTGGTCTACCCATTAGGTGATACAGCTGTTTATGGCCACATATGACAGTGTTGATTGACTACCTTAGTGTGGATTTGTATCATGTGCCTTGACCTGGTCTGTTTCCACAAGATGATGCTGTTGTCATCATGCATGCCCTTGATGACTTATTTGAGGACATCTATATGATGCAACAGACATGATGTAGCATTAACAACTCACACAGGTCTGCTGCAAGCAACCAAAATATGACTATTGTACTTGTAGAAGAGGTCCATGATGACATGTCAGTCCACCTTACAGTGAAAGGGAGCTAGGAAGTCGGTATACATAGATGCATCAGGTGCTGTCCCCTCTACTCAGAAAGATACATGTTGATGATAGGCCTGGATGAAGGTAATAAAGTGCATACTGTCTATTATGATCTGGCCTAGTGTTTTGACACAATTCCACCACCCAGGTATCACTGAGAAACCCTCCCAGCTGGGGATTAAACCTTACATCAGTAGATGGATAATCAATTTGTTCACTGACAGAACACATACTTTGAAAGTTGATGAATCAACCTGTACCAGTAGAGCTGTCACCACTGGCAAACCCCAGGGATCTGTGCTTGGCCCTTCACTATTTGGTTTCTATTTCTCGACAGTTCAGACTAAAGTATATGGTCATTGCCTTAACAAGTTTGATGATTCTTGCACATTGGGTGCAATCACTGAAGCCACCAATGATGATAACATAGTACAGGAGGTACACAGACAAATGAATGGGGACAAAGGCACATGATTTACAACTAAATGCAGAAATGTGTCTTTTTGTATGTTGTCTGTCTGAAAAGTGGAATGCCATGTTAATCACAGCATTGGCAACAGTCCTACTATGCTGACACCCAGTGATGCCAGCACTGGGAACACATACAGATAGTAATCTGACTTTCAACCATCAAGTGTCCATACTGGTATTGAAAGCCTATGTTATATGCTATCACACTATCATATGCAGATCTTAGGATTATATGACAGCACTGTAGTCAAACCACATCAGAGCAGCAATAGAGTATAATGCTCTCTTCTGCATGTACCTCACCAGACACATGCAGCAGCTGGAGAGACCATAGAGCTTTCTCAGATGGATAACACAGGGCCTGCAAACCATGCCATGATGTATGTGAATAGAGTTAAAGCCATGCCACTCTAATCTGTCTTGTATAGGATGAGGTGACATCTGTCTGCCCTCCAGTCCAGTCTCTGCCCCTGCGCTGGTGGGAGTACCGCATATCCAAAAATCTGATTTAGGTGATGACATCAGCAGTGTCTGTTGAGGAGAAGATAACAGTGTCCCACATGTGGTGTAAAATCTTCTCTGTCCTGTCAGGTATGAGCTTACACACACAGAATTGACATCAGTGAGAATAGAACTCCTACCTATTTAAGTAGACAGACTATAACACTCAGTACTTTATGCAAGCACAATGATGCAAGTCTGACTTGGAGTGTGTCAGACAACACTTTATAGCTGATGACATCAGCAATGTCTGTTGAGGAGAAGATAACAGTGTCCCACATGGTGGTGTAATTTGCTTTCTGTAATGTCAAGCAACAGCTCACACACAGTTGACTGCATTGAGAATAGAACACATACCTGTGTAAGTACACAGAATACAAAACACAGTACTTCATGCAAGGGCCACAAGTCAAGTCTGACTTGTTCTGTCTCAGACAACACTTTATAGCTGATGATATCAGCAGTGTCTGTTGAGGATAATATGACAATGTCCAACACGGTGGTGTAAAATGCTCTCTGCAATGTCAAGAAACAGCTCACCCACACACACACACACACAGTTCCCTGCAGTGAGAATAGAATCCCTGTCTATCTAATTACACAGACTACAGAAGCAAGTATATACACAAGTGCCACAGTTCAAGTCTGACTTGAATTGCCTCGGACAACACTTCATAACTGATTACATCAGCAGTGTCTATTGAGGAGAATATAACAGTGTCCTACATGGTGGTGTACATTGCTCTCTGTAATGGCAGGCAACAGCTCACACACACACACACACACACACACACACGCACACACACACACACACACTTGACTGCAGTGAGAATAGAACACCTGCTATCTAAGCACACAGTCTACAAAACACAGTACTTAATGCATACACCATGGAACAAGTCTGATCTTTATGGGACTGCAGGTGAACTTATAGCAGATGACATCAGCAGGCCGTGTGGGGGACAAGAAGTCAGGTGGGCTGCATGAAATGAATGTGCAGGCATCTGTAAGAATGAAAATACTGTCAGTCCTTGGTAATGGAGCAGTAACTGTGGGATACACACTTTTGCTCTTCTGTCTAGATACATACAAACACACAATCCCAATTGACTGCAGTGAGAACAGAACCCCTACCAAACTAAGTACACAGACTACAGAACACAGTACATTATGCAAGTGCATGGCACATGTCTGTCTTTACAAGACTGCAGATGAATTTATAATAGATGACACCAACAGGCCATGTGGGGGACATGAAGTTGAGTGTGCTGCATGAATTGGATGTGTAGGCATCTGCATGAATCAAAATACTGTCAATCCTTGGTACAGCAACAGTAACTGTGGGATACACACTGCTGCTCTTCTGTCCAGACACACACACACACACACACACACACACACACACACACACACACACACACACACACACACACACACACACACACACACACACACACACACACACACACACACACACTTGATTGCAGTGAGAACAGAACCCCTACCTATTTAATTACGCAGACTACAGAACACAGCGACTTACGTTAGCACCACAGCACAAGTCTAACATTTTTAAGAGTGCAGGTGAGCTTATAGTAAATGACATCAAAAGGCCATGTGGGAGATCAAATGTTGGGAGGCCTGCATAGGTTCATAGTGTCATCTGTTTATAAGAAGCTACTAGCTTAATGGCCATACAGTGTTTAAAAACCTATCTGCATAAAAACGCAAGTACCCTTATTGAGCATAGTTGGATCGTCATTGTTATAGAGATTTTGTGAGCAGCACCAACTGGCCTTTTCCATGAGGGATATAGGTGCCACCGCAGAGGTGACTTTACAATCAGGTGCCACCCCAGATGTGACCTTAGAATAATCTAACAAGTAGTCAAAGTTGCACTTAAATGAGTCATTGAGGAACACTGTTTCACATGCAGTGGGATCCTATTACAAAGGAGTATGAATCACTGGGGGGTAGATCTGTCTCCCCAGCATGTTCTGTTTATATCACAGGCTAGGTTGAGAACCATGAGCCAAGTTATTCTGTCCCATTTGATTTGCAGAGGTCCAGTATTTCCAGTAGCGCATGGTCAGGGACTGCTATGTAGAGCAGGCATAAGTCATCTCTCAGCAGCCTGCATAATACTGAGTACAGTGACAAGTCTTTCACTCTTTCCATGTATGTCATGTTTGGAGGCCATGGGGTCTCACAGGCACAACCCTGTGTTCTCTCTAGTTGCTGCAGGTGTCTGGTGAGGTACAGACAGAAGGGACTGTTGTACTCAATTAATGGTCTGATAAGCGTAGAGTACAGCAGAGGTATGACCACCCTGGACTTGCAGTTGATATCCATATGTAAGATGTGTGCAATGCAGAATAAGTGTGTGTCACCCACTATGGACACATAGTGATGAAAGTGTAGATTGCTATCAGCATGTGTTCCCAAGTCTCACAACATTGTGTTTGAGCTTAGAGGAATGCTATGTAAATCATAATTAGCAAGAGTACTTCATTACCAAAGGGGACTATGAGGCATTTTATGCTTTAAGATTCAGTCTGTGAGTTTGGCATCAATTATACATGCATGGGAATCCCTTATGCAATAAGATACCATTATTAGGAGATTCTGTATTAGTGCATCCAGTTACCAGTCATCTGCAAACTTGGTAAACCACAGGCAATCTACCATTGCCTATGCCTCAGTGATGAAGTTTGCAAATAGTTGAGGGCCCAGCACAAATCCTTGTGGTATTCAAATGGTAAGTGGCTAGTGGTAGAGGTGCAGTCCCCAACTTTGAGTGTGTGTTCTGGCAGTGAACCAGTTGCCTAACCCTTTACTATTGTATGGCTTAATTCCCACATGGGAGATATTCACTATGAGACATGAATGGGGGATAAGGCCTTGGATAACTCAATATAGGTGGTAGAATTCACAAGATTCAATAAGGAAGATCTACCCTGGACAGAAACAAAATAGGTAGGGTCACATGTATTGAAGGTCACCTATGTCCCTGTGGATATGGGTAATGCTGATTCCTTCCCTAGCTTTGCAGATAATGCTTTTTAGGCATATGGGTCAATAGTTGTACTTCTGCATGCTGATGTGCATTGCATAGTGCAAAACATGTGACATCACATTTTGTACTATAGTTATATATGGGTGGAAAAAGTACTGAGACACCAGGGTTGCAGTGCTTAGGGATGGAAGCATGGATGTATTGTAAATATGTGATATATTGTTAGATAGGTCCCTCAGTTTGTAATGTTTCCACATGTAATTTATGTCATACACAGGGAATGGAGAATAAATAGCAGTAATTAAACATAATATGCATATTTCCATAGTGCAGTGAGCAAAGGGTTTGTATGATGGTTAGCAAAATGCATAAACATGTGAGATACACGCATTTGCATGTAGCTAAGCAGTATGTAAATGCGAGTCACATTGCTAAAGGTTGACAGTTAGTACTGAGTCTATGAAATACACCAGATGCTTAACTGACTCTATGGAAGCATGTGTTAATACATTGATACATTTGTTGTTGCGACCAGATGGTACTAAGTTTGAATGCAAGTGTATATTATACTTTTACAAGTGTATATAATAATTTTAAATACATTTAAATACATTTCAGCCATTCACTGTTGCTGTGTGGTTGATGCTCACTGCACACCATCCCACAAATATGAATTAAAGAGGTGAAATTGGTTAGCTAGCACAGTGGTGAAATGGGTAACAAGCAGGTGAAAAAATAAAGGGAAAGCAGGGCAGGAATGTGCAGGCAGGAGGTAGGAAAGAACAATAGTGATCCATTTCTTTAACAGTGTAGAGTGCACATATGTGAAAAATATTAACTGAATTTGGACTGTCACCTCCGGGGGGGGGGTGCCCACAACACAATCATGTTGTATAGCTAATTGGACCAAATCAGGTGTGTGAAGATGTGTGCAAAATGGACAGCTTTCTATGAGATGATTTTTTTTGTGGGACAAATGCCCACTTTTTTTTTTTTTTTTTTTTTTTTGAGAGAGAGAGAGGAATGTTGGGAATGGATGTAGGTATGTCTGGGTCAGGTAAGTTGGGTAGGTGAGGAAGCAGTTGCAGACAGACATGGCAAACAAGACAAGATACAGGGACAGTGATAGACAACAAAGGTTGGGGGACACCATGATTGGGGTGACAGTGGGGACATCCAGAGCCCATGGTCATCAAGCTGGGTGACATTGAGAATCAATTCCTCACCCACTAGACTGTCATCATTGTCACTTCATGCCACTGCTGGATGGAGTGCTTGACATCTCCTTCTCCTACTCCTACTCCTAGTACTTTGTAAAATGAGGGAAAACCACTTCTCCAGCCAGCATTTGCGTGCACTAATAGTGTGGCGCACAACCCTAAGCACCATACCTGGCAACTCAATGCAGGTGATAAAATCACCACTAATGCCACTGCTCCCAGAAGGTACCACTGGACCAGCCTCTGAGGCTGGACTATCTCAGAGGGCAGGTAGTGCAGTGGCAGCAGGCACAGTGCTGACAGATTGGCTCCCAGATGTGCTGGTCAACATTGCTGGAGCTGTTGGAGGGGAGGCAGGCAAATCCTGTGGGGGCAGGCCTACCCCACTGTGCTTTGGAGCATTTAGTGATGTGATACACATGGATGACATGGGCACATTTTGAGACATATACAATTAAAAAAAAAAAATATATATATATATATATATATATATATATATATATATATATATATATATATATATAATAAAATAAACATAACATTAAATAAAATTATTTTACAATAAAATAAAATAATATAAATAAAAAAACAAAAATATAAATATTCATAAAAGAAAAGAAAAGAAAAAATGAACATAACACATATTTTTGTGTACATAATATGAAATAAAATAACAATAAAATAAAAAAGAGAGATAAGGGCTGGGGTGAGAGAAAAAATAGGTAAGATTAGTACCTTCATATGTGACATACAATGCATTAATACAATTATTTAACTCTGTTATCTTAACTTTTACATTTAAGACTACCACCTGTTAACAGATGCACACTATACTACAGAATGCAGCTAGTAATCCTTGACATGTGCATATATTGCACATATGCATGTTTCAGTTATACAGATTACAGTTTACAGCAGAACATTTCTGCCACTGTTATAGTGGTTTTAATTGAAATATTGTTGAAGAATTAACAGTATTGTACAGCTGGGAAGAGCAGTATATGTGTCCACAACCTCTGACTAAATTGTAATATTGTACTCTTGGTTTGTGCTGCAGACTAATGCACATTTTGAGACATATACAATTAAATATATATATATATATATATATATATATATATATATATATATATATATATATATATATATATATAATAAAATAAACATAACATTAAATAAAATTATTTTACAATAAAATAAAATAATATAAATGTAAAACAAAAAATAAATATTCATAAAAGAAAATAAAAAAATGAACACAAAACATATTTTGTGTACATAATATGAAATAAAATAATAAAATAAAAAAGAGAGATATGGGTTGGGGTGAGAGAAAAAATAGATAATATTAGTAAATTCATATGTGACATACAATGCATTAATACTATTATTTAACTCTATTATCTTAACTTTTACATTTAAGACTACCATCTGTTACCAGATACACGCTATACTACAGAATGCAATTAGTAACCCTTAACATGTGCATATATTGCACATATGTACGTTTCAATTATACAGATTACATTTTACAGCAGAACATTCGTGCCACTGTTGTAGTGGTTTTAATTTAAATATTGTTCAAGAATTAACAGTATTGTATAGCTGGGAAGTGCAGTATATGTGCCCACAACTTCTGACTAAGTTCTAATATTGTACTCCTGGTTTGTGCTGCAGACTACTGCATGGATCCTTACTTTTACAGTTGTGATATGCATGATCAATTTGATACAAGTCTACAAAATGCCCAAAAAGCTGTCTTTAACTTTTAGTGCTACAATAACAAAACTGTTCTGTTGCATACATACCACATGCTTCCCTCATCCTTGCCAGTCTAGCCCCGTGGGTTCTGATATTGCACTCACAGTTATTGGCAGCTTTGTTAAAAGCAGAACAGAACAGAAGACCATTATGAACACCAGTCATGCCCATATCCAGCTTTCTAAGTCTTACACGTACTCTCTGTAGATGATACTTCATCAGGTGTTGGACATCCTATGTCCTAAATTCATCAATACTGCAGTTTAATCCAGGGGTTGAGTGTATCTCTCGTCCTCCTATGTAGGTCATTATAATGATTCCTACGTTACTCTCTACTGCGTGGGATTCTGGTGGCACTGGATAAAGCCCTTGCCAAACTATCCCAAGCCTCTGATTTATACTGGAAGCCAGAATAGTCCTCCTGAAGAAGCCTGTCACTGTGCTTTGTAACTAGGAGTCCAATAAAAATATTGGACTCCTGGAAATCCCACACATGTGCCCTAAACCTGGAACTTCCTCATAAATGCCTGCCATGTCTGCCATGGATCTAGGGCAATGGAGACTGATGCTTTTCCACCAGTTCTAGTTATAGCATTTAGTAGCAATGTGCACACTGTTTCAAACTGTTGTGCTCTGCTTACCGTTGTGCAAACGTGGTGTGTGACACACCCCTGGGAACAGCATTTGTGAGATGCTAAGCAGAGAGCAACAATACCAAGCAGTGAGGCATTACATAATTGTAGTTGCAATTTCAAGGTTATTGGATGTACTGGCAGTTGTGTATGTATATTAGGAAAATGTGAAGACCATGCCAATCCAGATAGCAGAAATATACTTACAAGAATGCAGTGCAGAGTACACCCAGTTATGCATTTGATAATAAATGTGATACTACATAGATAAATATCTAAGTAACTGACATAATACCAGTGTCTCAACCCATATATATATATATATATATATATATATATATATATATATATATATATATATATATATATATATATTATAAACACCACTATGTCAAGTGTTATAAGTGAGAGTGACTATAATGGGAAGTAGAACAACAGTAAGTGTGTAGAATATCCTGTATTTGAATCCAGGACCATATTATAGCAGTCCAACACTTATACCTGTTACCCCAAGAAGGTTGGAATAATACTTGTTTATCTTTCAGTTCATTGCTATACTGAAAACTGCAATGTCACAACAGTGAAAAAAGTTTGCACAGCCTGTGCTAGAACACAGGACCATTTGTACTCCAGCCTTACACTAACACTTGCTGCCATAGGAATAGTTACATGACCTTCCCTATTTTACTAATCATTCTTAAGGTATCTCTGTTAACCACAAAGCAACGCCACTTTGCAGGTTTGTGTGATGCTCAATAGCATCAATTGAATGCACCCAGTTTATATTTTTGGCTGTCTGGGACCTGTTTGTGTCCTGTGGGTCCAGTTGTCCAGTATGAGCACTTTTATGCTTTGCACAAATGAGATAAGCACAGCCAAAATGAGCATTCATTTCCTCCATTCCCATGATTGAGATACACACCACACCACTCAAATACTGACCTCCTCAAAAAAATGCACAAAGACAGAAAAGGAGAAATAAAGAAAACGGGCAAGTAGTTGACAAGGAAAATCAATGTATGACATGCACAGAAGAAAATGGTGGCTCACATCAGATATGTCTACATAGATTAGGGTTTGAACTCTCACTACAATGCACCTTCAGAACACAGGATGGGTGTCTTATCCCTCTTTGCCACACAAACAGCTTTGCAGCAAAGAACTGTATTCATTCTGCACACAACCAACTGCAACAGCATCTACAGTGATATCAAACCATCGACCTGTTATTTGTACATTTATTATTTTTGGATGTAGAACACCTAGTGATTACTCAACTTGTTATGATTATTGCTTGCAAATATACATCTCTGTCTCACATTTCTGTGTTTAGTGGTCATTCTTCAGTTATCTGACCAGTGATTTGAGACATGCAGTGTATAAGTCATTTTATATAATTGTATCTTAAAATGTGGGAGGATATTAAGTGTAAATAATATCATATGCAGTTGCCAACAAATGAAGGCCAGGTTGGATGTTACAGAACACAACCTGTGAATTGTTAATGGGATAATATTAGGCTACCTGCCCTTGTGGGCCATTTTTAGCCTAGCTAATTACCCTGTCTGTAAGGTATATACCTTAGCCATTATCTGGGGTGATATAATCTTGGACAGTGCAGTGTTGCAGCGGTAGCATTGTTGACTCACAGCAAGGGGTTCTCCAATTTGATTCTCAGCTGGAGTGCCTTCTGTGCACAGTCTGCATGCCCTCTCTGTATTCATGTGGGCTTCTGCTGGGTGCTCCAGTTTTCTCCCATGGTACACAGACATGCATCTGAAGCATTTCTCCACGGGCCTCCACTGAAAATTGGTTTTGTTCCAAGTTGGACATTCCTGTTAAACAAATGTTAAATAAAATAAATTATGTCAACCTCCCACATTTCATGGATTTAACCTGGTACACCCACTTGAAGTAAGGCAGTCTGTAGTGCTGCTGTGTTTCTTTCTCCCAACCAGTAATCATTCACACTTGCAATCCATTAGTAGCACACACTGAGGGAGTGCCTGCACTATGTTTATATCACCTACATGGATTTAAGTATTTGGTATTAAGCAATTCTAATGAATCCACACCTCATTTGCATCTTCACTGTGCCAACAGCCCTGAATCTACACCATAGAAGTGTATCTACATATACAGTGTAGCTAGGCAAAGTGATGGTAAGGAAACTTTTTTATGTTTGCAAAGCTGCATATTTCTTCACAATATATCTCTACAGAGGAGTACTGAACTTCAGAATGTATGCTTCCATTTTTTTTCAGCCACATACTTCATATGCTGGAAAGTATTTAAGAACAATCTGAAGCAAAGGCTTTTAATGTTTTATATGTATGCACTACTTAGAAGTGTATTGATGGCATGGACATGTTTGTCAAGCCATTTCAGAGGTATACATGATTGGCAATACATGACAATGGAAAGCTGTGCCATAAATATGTACAGATGTTTAAGAAACACTTCCTTTGATAGCCCCTTTACCATTTCAAAGATGGTTTGTAAGCAATATGTGTCATTGTCCTGTTATTTATGTAGGGGGGGGGTGCAAAAGTGAGTTAATGTTATGGCACAAACAAGGATATGTTGCTCTTTTTACTTTACTTGTTTTTGCTTCCTGCCTGTTGTTAGTTTTTCACATCTCTACACTGTTTTATGTTTCACCAGTGGTCAATACTCACTGGCTACCTTTCTGTTTTATTTGGTAACAGTTATTTTGTGCTTATGTGGTATGTATGTGTATTATTCCTCTGTTGTCTTTTAGGACACCTAGAAGTATGCCACCCAGCCGTATCAATCCTCAGAGACCCCCCCTTTACTGATGATGAGATGCCTTTAGGCAACATGTTGCTTTTCTTCTCGAAAGCTGACAGGGAGATATGGCAAGTAGGATGCAAATATGGCACCAGACAATTCATGATGTGACTGCCATGTGTGGCCATGGTAGGGCATGCCAGCAGGTGCACCACAAGGTCATTGACATGCTCGGATCTAAACAGAGAAGAGCAGCTGCAGTGGACCATGACCAGATGGTTACTGGGGACTGCCTGCTAGGGAACCACCACTAACACATAATGAATAATTCCTGGCCAATATCAGGGATCCAGACAGCTCCCAGGAGAATGCAGTACAGTATGGGCTGGATGTTGCAGCAACAGCTTCAGGGACAACAAGCATGTCCCAGGGGAATCTTCCAGGAAAGTTTTTGTATCTCAACAGCTGAATACTGTTGTATCATAAAACAATTGAAATCAATAAGTTATTTCTGTGTCACATGTATTTTTTTTGTGGGGGTGGGTTGAAGATTGCAACAATTATTAGCTTAGATTGGAGTTGCCATCTATGTTCTAGTTGACAGTAGAGTTACTGGACATATAACATTATTACCCCCTGTGTTACTGTTACTTGTGATGATGTTACCTTTACCTATTGCTTAACATCTTCCAGGACTGTCTGGATTGCAGAGAAGTATCTCATCTGCAGATGGTAAGCCAAACATTTTTAGGTCAGTACTGCTGAGCAATTTAAAGAAATATTTTACTGTGTGTTGTTGATGTCAAGCCTGTTGTGTGTATTGCTGTTCAGTCTGTAATAATAGCAGCACTGTTACTTTGTTAGCATGCATTGGACTATAACAATATAGGTATTCATTTTTTTCCACTGTTTGTTACTTTTTATCACAGGTGATCATGACAGTGGGAGTGTAGGCCCTCTGCCACCTGATGTCAGTGTATCAGCTGAATCGGATGATAATGGTGCTCAAACTGATGCACAGTCAGAGGGTGCAGGTATTGAATCTGACATTGAGGTTGACATACAGCCACTCCCTGCAATTCCATCATACATCGCCAGTAGGCCTACATCTACCCATTCCAGTGAGCCCTCAGATATTTGGCGGGTGGAGGGTGAGACCATTGATCAGGGAAGTGTGGATACTGTGGCTTCAGTTCCTGTTGACTCTGGTCATAGTCAAAGTGTGGGTGAGGTGCCACATAAGAGGGTTGATAGAGCATCTCAGAGGGGGCCTGCAATCCTTCCTAATCCTGGTACAGTTTTCTCTTTCCATGCCACTAAACATATGTTTAGGGCCATCATGGAGGGACAGCTACATGCTCATAGGTGTTTCAGGCAAATAATCACAGTTGTAGATGTGCCACAGTCTGACATGTGTGACTGCCTCCACAGTGTTTCCAATTAAATGGATCAGATGAATGACACGTTGGAATGAGACGTGTCTGTGATGGACTGAGGGATGTCTGTCATGGAACTGGCATTGTCTTTGAGGGAACACCTGTTGGGATGGGAATGACATCCTTATGGGCATAGGTCAACCACATCACCTGCTTTCAGCCAATGTGGTCATGCCTGATCATGCTCCATAGTTTGCAGTACTTCCACTGCTCTGTCAGTGAGTATCATAATTTCCTAACTTTATCGTAAGTAATCTTGGGAGGGTTGTGAAGTCAGAAACTGCAGCTGTGTATCATTACTTTCTAAATTCTTTATTTAATGATTTTCCTGTACAAATATCTGGCACTAAACTGAGGGCATGCAGTGATCATCAGTAATTTTGAGAAGTATGACTGTGTGAATCTTTGATGCCTGAGGCCTACTACTTAGTAATGGACACATATAAGTCAAATAAGTCTTTGCTCTAACATTCTGAACACATGTCCCATCTTTTACTTTCCTACTGGACCAAGTAGTGCTATTCAAGGATATGCCACACATTTATATTATTAAACAATGCATTCCAGATTCAGGACTTACTTTGCAAAAGCAACAGTTGCCACAGTTTTAGTTCAGGGCTGACTCTGTCTAATGCAAGCAGTACCAGTACACGGTCAATACATGGGCAGGTAAAGGTTGTTTGAGTTGCCTGCCATCGATGTTACTATACATATGTGAGTAGGACGAAGGTTTTAGGCCCTTAGGTCATGAGTGAGTGTGTTAGGAATTGTCTCTTAGCCAATGCAAGGGCATACTGAGCATGGCTACATCTTCCTACACCCTCAGAAGCTGTTGGTTCCCCCTCTGACTCATCCTCTGCCTGTGGCTGTGGTGACCCTGGCATTGATGGTGGATGTGTGCCCCTTCCCCCCTGCTGATCCTGGTGAAGCTGTTTCATAGGATTATGTTGTGCAGCATGGCACATACTGCGAATATTTATGCACATGTCCATGAATTGTACTGCAGAGCTCCTCCAGATGTATCAAGGCACTGGAACTGTGACTTCACCAGCCCAAACATGTGCTCTATGATATTTCTGGATTGAGCATGTGCCTCATTATGGTATTCTTCCATGGGTGTGTGTTCATTTCTGATAAGTATCTTCAGCCATGGTTCCAGTGCATACCCTACATCCCTTGGCAAATGACCCTGTACGGTATTCCCCCCACAGCCAACATCTGGTTGGGATATATGCCAGATATGTGACTCATGGTAACTGCCAATGTTGCAGCACACATATTACACATGACTTGGCAGTTTATGTAGAGCCTACCCTCTTCCCAGGTGGTGCTTTCATTTCTATGTGTGCAAGCTATGGCACCCAGTACCTTAGGGTAGTGTGCTACACAGTAGAGATCCTGCATATTTCTGTCTCTCTCCTGAGAACTACCCGGAGAATATATGTGGTCACTGGTATGTTGGAGCACAGCATTCAGGAATTGGTGGAGGATCTTGGATGCTGATGCCTCTGACACCCACAGCATGTCTCCTGTTGGTCTCTGAAAAGTACCTGTAGCTAAGACTCTAAGGGAAACACATATCTTTGTCTCCTCTTTGGCTCTGGCATTGAGTTGGTACGGTAGAAGTCCCAGAGTTCCTGAAGTGTGTCCCTGTCCACTCTGTAGCTGTCTACAATTTCCACATCATGTAGGCTGTGAAAAGTTAAATGAGGCCAGAAAACTCTTCTCCTTTTTATCCTAAGCCTATTAGCAGCAGCAGCAGCATTGGCGTCAGCATGTAGTACATTCAAATCAATTAAAGCAGTAGCAGCCCCTAACATTCTTTCCATGTAGACTATTTTCTGTGGCTGTATTCCAAAAGTTTTGAATTCACAGTGGAAAAAAAGCACTGAGTTCTACACAGATGCTTTATAGCATGTTGAATATCTCCACCATATTGCATAGGTTGATTAGCTTGTGATTCAGCTGATTGTGTTGTAATTAGCATGCCACGGTGTGGAGGAGCACACCTGGACACAGCTCTTACAGAATATGAATTCCTTTGCTACTGTGTGCACAACACATCACCATGTAGGGTTTATTGAATACCCCCTATTGAATTCTGCTAACCACTCTGAATGTGACAATAACTGTAAAATAAACAAAATTCTAATTTCATAAATTAAAAGTGAAATTAACAAAATGTATTATTAACAAATTCTAATTTAAACTGCACTACACTAAAATGCATAAAAAATAAACATATGCTAAAATGCACCCTTATGTGTAAGTGTGTGTATATATATATATATATATATATATATATATATAAAAATATCAACATCTATATATCCATCTATCTACACACACACACACACACACATATATATATATATATATATATATATATATATATATATATATATATATATATATATATATATATATATATATATATATATATATATATATATATATATATATATAGTTTCACTTCAGAATCCTGAAATATCACAATCCTGAACTTCATAATCCGGAAGCCCAAAATCCTGTAAACTCCAAATCTTGAATCCCAACATACTGAAATTATACAGGACACAAAGAATGACAATATTCCAGTACAACGAATCATAGAAACACATACAAGATAAAGGATAGCACTTTTCACCAAGTATAGGCAGGGGGACAAGCCCACCTGCACCCCCCCCACCCCCTGCTAATTAAATATATGAACTCCAAGATTGCACTTGACAGAAAAAAATGGCAAACATACTATCACATGTTTCATGACTGCTTGTTGTAACCTTAGTAATGTTCCCATTTAACTTCCTGTACTACAACATAACTCATGATAGTGTAGTGAAGTGCAATCTTGGAGTGGATATATTTAAGTAGCAGGGGGTACAGTGGGGCTTGTCCCCCTGCTTATATTTGGTGGAATTCCATATGGTTTGTGTTGTCTATAGTCAGTATATGTATCTTGTGTGTTTTCAGTAGTTTGGGATTCAGGATTTTGAGTTTTCAGGATTTTGAATTTTCAGGATTTTGGGCTTCCAGATTATGAAGTTCAGGATTGTGAAATTTCAGGATTCTGAAGTGAAACCATGGGAGAAAATCTTCAAGGGTAAGGAGATACAGCATTACATAATACCAGCATTACATATTACAAACAGACTATTTACAGAGATTACATAAGTAAGTAAGCAAGTTAAACAAGTTCCACAGGTTACAGTTAATCCTGAGCACAAGTCAGGATTAAATTAAATTACACAGTAAACTGGTTAACAGATTTTTACACATTCTAGAGAGAGTTAGCCAGGCTTGATACATTGATATAGCCAGTTAAGTGACAAATGTTGTTTGAGTCTAGTTTTAAATTGACCTAAGGTGGAAAGTAAGGTAATATCAGCTGGAAGGGAGTTCCAGGATCTACTTAGAGTTTGCAAAGAGAGAATCACCGGCTGTGTTATTAATTTTGCTAGTCTGAATTAGTAGTTTGTTAGAGGATCAAAGCGGTCTAGGATTGTTATAGGGGGTGATAATATTTTTAAGTGCAGGAGTATTGTCCGGATTATAGAGGATTTTATAGGCCATAATCAGTTGGTTATACTGGATTAGGCTGGGTAGTTCAAGCCACCCAAGCTGATTTAGATTGATGCAATGATGTGTCCTAAAAGGCAGCCCAGTGGCAAACCTGGCAATGTGGTTGTAGCAAATTGAGAGTTTGTTAAGGACAGTCTTGTTTAAATTCGAGAGTAGAGGGGATGCATACAGAAGAGTTGAAAGAAGGTGAGAGCAAGCTATGGCAGTTTTTGCTGGAGGGGTTAGGAAGGCTTTTATTCTGTAAAGTGACCCTAGCTTTTTATTGATGGTTTTCATAGTTTGGTTAACATGTAGGTCAAATTTTAGATTATTGTCTATGATGACAACTAATAGTTTTGTAGATGTGTCAGGGGAGATCATTGTGCCATCATTTGATTTTATGGTAAAGGTGAAAGCGGTAGACCTACATGTTGGTGAAAATAACAGCATTTTAGTTTTTTTTGGGATTTAGGATCAGACGATGTTCAGAAAGCCAGTTTTCTATTGTATTAAAGGTGGTCTGGGTAGCTGACCATAACTCTACAGGAGCTGTGGCTGAGCAAATCAGAGTAGAGTCATCAGCATATTGGATACAGCTGACGTTTGGGATGACAGTATAAAGGTCGTTAATGAAGATGGAGAACAGCAAGGGCCCTAGTATAGAGCCTTGTGGTACTCCAAGAGTGTTAGGTAGAAGGTTAGAGAGTTTGTTCTACCAGAGGACAGTCTGCTGTCGACCATTCAGGTAGGATTGAAACCATTGAAGGGCTCCAGTATCTAGACAGAATGTTTGCAGGGTGTGGATTAAAAGTTGGTGATCAACCATATCAAATGTCTTGGAAAGATCCAAAAAGAGGGCTGAGGATATATAATTATTGTTGTGATTATGGTTTATGGTGTTAGTAAAGGCTAGGAGGGCTGAAGTAGTGCTGTGATGAGGACGGAAGCCATGCTGAGTGTCTGCCATAAGGCGGCTTTGGATTAGGTGGTGCATGAGTTGTCTATGAATACATTTTTTCATAATCTTTGCAAGTGGAGAGAGTATAGCTATTGGCCTATAATTGGAGAATTCAGTAGAGCTGTCTCCTTTGTGAAGTGGGATTACATAGGATATTTTCCAGATGGTGGGAATTTTAGCTTCTACTATGGTTCGATTGATTAGTATTGAGACGGGGTAAGCAATAGCATCAGCTGATTTTTGTAGGTACTCGGCAGGGAGTTGATCAGCAGAAAGTGTAGTGGATTTTAATTTTTTGATCAAGGTACGGATAAGTGAAGTGGTGACTGGCTGGAAGCTGAATGCGAGTAGGTTTCTAGGGGTGCTACTTTCAGGACCAGGGGAGCTAGGAGATAGTTGGCTAGCTAGGGCTTGAATTGTCTCAGTAAAGAATTGGTTAAAACTATCAGAAACATCTTCAGGGGTTTTATCAATAGTAGCAGCAGGGATTGGGGTTGAAGTTTGTCCAGGATCTAGTAGATTATTTAAACCTGCCCAAAACTTCTGAGGGTTATTTTGATTTACTGTCTGTAAATTACAGTAGTATTGTTTTTATGTCTTGTAAAATTGATTTTTTGGTTTCATTCCTGGATTGCCTGTATTTAATGTGATCTTGAGGGTCTTTAGAAGAACGCCATAAAGCCCATGCTTTGTTTCTAAGAGTAAGTTTGAGATTAGACTCTATAGAAAGCCATGGTGCAGTTTTTGCCTTGGTTCTATTTGAACGAAAAGGTGCATGCTAATCAAGGATCTCAAGGAATTTGTTGTTAAGGTATGCTACTGCTTCCTCTAAGGGGAGGTGTTTTAGAATAGACCAATTACAAGAGTTTAGTTCTTGTTGGAATTTGGCAGGGTCAAGGTTTTGTTTCTAACCTTTCTGAGTATGGGTTGTTGGGAATTAATGGTTTTGTGCTTAATTACATATGTGAGAAGGTGATCGCTTAGGCCTTTAAGGAGGGTACCAGAGGTGTACAGTTGGGGGTGACTATTTATGAGTACCCAGTCAAGTATACTTTCTTTTTGGTTGGGTTTACCTATCCTGGTAGGGGTGGATATGATTTGTGTAAATGTATGCAGGTTAATATGGGTGGTTGGGGATTCTGAGAAACAGGTGCCCCAGTCTATGTTAAAGTCTCCAAGTAGTAGGGTTTCTTGGGGGTAGTGACATGTTAGCCAGTGCAGGATATCTTCAAATGTAGATATATTGTTACCTGGGGGAATGTACATACAGATGATATTAATGCGTTTATTTTTTTTAAGTTGCAATTTGGTGGCAAGAATCTCTGAGTTATTAATCTGAGGAGGTTGTATTACATCTATGGTGACATTCAACTCAGATTTATAGAGTACAGCTACCCCCCATATATATATATATATATATATATATATATATATATATATATATATATATATATATATATATATATATATATATATATATATATATATAGATAAATATATATATATATATATATATATATATATATATATATATATATATATATATATATATATATTAAACATTACCTCAACACACACTGTTTAATGCTCATCCAGATCTGGTGTTGTACACACATTAATAGCTGTGACTAGGGCCCAGGTGACTCGACTTATGTTCAAATTTTAGCTCTAGTGCCTAACAGAAATGGTTTGGAAAGATGAGCATGTCCATCCTGATGTAGATGGTGAGGTAGAAAGGGCCACACTTTGCAACATTAACTTGGAATAGGGTCGGTTTTGGAATATGGGCAGTGATGCAAAGGAGCAGCCTGGTGATAGCTTTCAGTGCTTGTGGAATTATGCAGTCATATGGGGAAGGCATTGCTGGCTTCCAGAGTGACACAGAACTCACATCTACCCTGGCCTAGGGGTGGGAGTAGAAAATTAAAATTATTCTGTAATTGCTGATCTACCAACAAGGGTATAAATCCTTTCTGTTTACCTGAATGATGAACATATCTGGGAAGCTCTTGTCTTGATTGTGGGCAAGTTTCCTCTTAAGGGAACCAAAGATCATTGCCCATTTAGGAGGAAGCTTGATGTGTCTTAAACATGGTAGCAAAATTCAAACAGTAATAAAAAAAAAATCATACAGCTTTGATAGGAAAATGGGAATGCAGCTGGCATACACCATTCGTAAGGGATGCTGGAAACAATCTGTTCATGAATCCAGGTGACATCAATGGCAGATAGATGGAATACCTCAGGAGACTTCTTAATGAAGTCAGAAAAAGCACCCAGATAAGATGAAGTCACTACAGATATGATCACGATGTCTGGTGTGTCAGAGGAGAAGTTTCTCCTGAGGGAGATCTTCACAGTTTGGAAAGAAAGGTGTTTCCCAGGCCACTAGAGAATAAGTATTCTAGTGCCATTATAGAGGAAAAAGTGGATATTCACAACTGCAGGCAGGAGAGAGGTTCAACCTCCTGTCATACTGCAAGGAAATACTGGAGAGGTTGATTGATAAAAGAATAAGGAGAACAGCAGAAAGAATGATGAGAGATGGACAGGTTGAAGTACTTCTGACCTGACATATGCGCGTGAGACAGATAGTGGAAAAGAAGTTGTAGAAGAGGAAAGTGTCCAACAGGTCACTCCTAAACTTGAAAAAGACAAATAACCAGGCTCCTAGAAAGCTGATTAGGGCAGTGCTACTATGGTGTTCAGAGTCTTGAACAGTAGTAGAATTAGTGCCAGGGACATTCAGGAAATCAATTACAGATGTGTGAGCAGTGTTTGGACTCATACAGGTTCCCGATGAGTGGGGCTGTACATTTGAGCACACCTCTAAGCCCAGTCTTGTTCATACTGGTGATGGACTACTTCATCAAGCAGGCCAGAAATAACTGATCAACAGATGTACAAATGCAGATGTGTGGCACTATGAGCCCACTCTGAATTGGAACTTCAGCAAACTATAGGGGACTGGAATGCAAAACTGAAAGTTCATGGGATGAAACTGAGTAGAAACAAGACAATGGTCATAGCATCCAAGTACAGAAATCAGAATAATCTTACAATTGAGATAGACAGAACAACAGTGGAACTGGTTAACAGCTTTATGTGTCTACAAGGTCAAAGTAAATAATAAGGATTTTTGAATAAGGAGGTTAGACCTAGAATCAGAGGTGCTGCATCCAATTAACACAAATTGCCAGGTTTAATGTGTCATAGTAGAATGCCAAAGATGGTGAAAAGTAAGGCATCTACAACAGTGGTCTGATCAGTGGTTTTGTATGGCACAGAAACCTAGAAAGTTAAGACAGGGCAGCTGTGGCACTTTGAGATGATGGAGACAACGTGCTTGAGACATATAGTAGGATGGATACTGTGGAATAGATAGAGATATAAGAAATTTGTGGAGAACCTTAAGTAGTTCCACTGCATGAACTTCCTCAGATGGAGCAAATCTTAGAAGACCCCCTGATCTAACTTCCATTCATGAGGGTCTGTCATGGTCCTGCTTAGCTTGTCTGCCACCCAGTTTTGCTCTGACAGCATGTAGGATGCCTGTACAATGAGATTGTGCTGTAAAGTTATATCCCAAGCTAACATGGCTAGTCTGAAAAGGGGGTACGACTTAGTTCCTCCTTGTTTGTTGATGTACCATGCAACAGTTTTATTGTCTGTAACCAAGTAAGGGGGTCCAGGGGGCCAGACATGGTTCAGAGAGCTCATGCCTTGATCAAGGTAAGCATCTCCTTGAAATTTATATGCTTGCATCTGTCCTTGCTGTCACACACCTTCTGCACTTTTATCTCTCCTGTAACTGCTCCTCCGGCAAAATGCAAACTGGCTGTGGTGACTGACTGGTTTGGAGCAGGGAGAGAAAACGGAAACCTTGATTTAAGGATATCAGTCGTCTCCACAAAAGATTTCTCTTCTGACACAACCCCAGCATGAGGATCTGAAAAGATAAGGGGTGTTAATGCTACCACAAAAGAGATTTCAGATACCACTGTATCTTTCTCATGTTGAGGCTTGCCAGCGATATCATGAAAATCACAGATGACAAGGGACCCAAAATCCTGAGGTATTGACAATGTCCAAAGTCTGACTGGAAATCATTACAAACAGATCTAGATAAAGATTTATTTTTTTCCTGTGGAAGAAAATCTCTTTTAACTGACATGTCTGGCTGACACCCCCAGAATACAATCCTGTGTGAGTGAGTCAAGAAAGACTTTTGAATGATCTCTTGGAATACTAGTTTGTACAAGAGATTTCTCACCCTAGAGAGAAATTCCTGAACCTTGAAGATGGTGCAAAGAAAAACATATAATCTAAATATGGAAAAATGTGGATACCCTGTAGCTTGCAATAAGCTACAAACAGAGCTAGACACTTTGGGAACACTCTTGGTGCAGTGGATTGAAGGGTAAGGCAGAAAACTGATAATGTGATCCAAAGATACAAAACCTTAGGGAATGTCTGAAGTTTGGATGAATAGGGATGTGATGATAAGCATCTTTTATGTCTAACATTACCAGGAAATTTGAAAGATGATGAAGAGGTAACAGGTTGTGAAGTGATACTATTTTGAATTTTGGTACTATTGCAAGCAGGTTTAGAAAAGAAAGAGACAAAACTAGTCTCCAAATATTTTCTTTCCTTGGCACTAGAAATATCCTGGGAAGATGAAACTAGTTCTATCACTCTTTGGGACAGTGTGTGATGGAGAACAGGTGGACACAATAGAGTCTGGTCTACAGGATTGTGAATGACCCCCCTGTAAAGGAGGATTTTCTTCCCACTGCCATCTAAAACCTTGAATGATTTTCAGAACCCATTTGTCTGAAACAATCTGTTGTTAAAGAGAGAAATGGATATTCAGACCTTCTGGAAGAGAAAAGGGCCCAGGGAAAGAGGGAAGGGGTCAAAAGGACTCTTGAATATTTATTGTTGGACTGTCCTTGGTTTGGGCAGGTTCCTGGATCCCCCTTGTCATTTCCTCTTAAACGTCTGTTTATCTGAATTTTGTTGAGGTTATTTTGTAATTTTGCCATATTGGATGATAATCCCTTGGACAATTTGGAAAAGGAGGGCTGAAAATCAAAGAGATTCTCTGGATCACCTTGCACTTTTCATCACATCTTTTGATTACCGCTGCTGCAAATGGACAAAACACTAAATATCCATGGCAGAATTTAAAATCTCATGTTTTACATCATCTGGGAGGTTCTGAGAATGCAGCCAAGCAAACCTCCTTAAAACAATTCCAGTGGCCGTAGTCATAGAAGAAGTATCAACAGAGTCATATACACACACACTGCAATGACCAGTGACCTGTGAAATAGATGAAACTAAGTTATTTAAAGCATATTTTTCTTCACAAGAAACGGTAGATAACACATTCCTCATACTTAAGCAATTTGTCAGAACAAACTTTTCACACACATCCCACACTTCCCTCCTTTTATTTTAGATGACTGGCAGAGGATTTATGGAATTTTGACTGGAGAAGGGGGTGTTTGATGAGTCTGGGAATGGGACCCCTTGTCTCCCTTTCTTTTTGGAGTTGAAAAATTAGACTAGACAGCAGCATGATACTAAGATTATCATGACTGGTAAAGTGAGAGGTTGTTTTAATGCTACAATTTTAATGTAGTGGAGATTAATTCAGCACTGCCCTAAGGAAATATCATCAAATATAACTCCCCCTACTATTACTATGGAACATGTCCTCAATATGCTTTCTAAGACCAAGAACACTGCATCATTGGGCCCAGACAATATCCCAGGATGCCTTCTAAATAGCAGGAAACATGACCTGTCAGGGGCTCTGTAATTACTATTTAACTGTAGCCGCCAAACAGAATTTGTGCCTCATGAATGGAGAAAGGCAACAGTCATCCTTCTGCACAAAGGTGGGCCATCTACAGACCCTGGAAACAACAGACCCATAAGTCTCACTAGTCTTATATGTAAAGCCATGGAAAGATTTATCTTGGAGATGATCAATAGAGACATAGTAAACCTCCAGACACTGGAACCAACCCAGTTTGGTTTTGTCAACCTGGTGGACTTTTTTGAGAAGGTCACCAAAGCAATGGATGAGGGCAAAATTGATCACGCTGCCCACTTGACGCAATACTCAGGCATTAACAAACTCAGGAGGTTAGGTACAAACCCATATGTTATCCAGTGGATAGACAACTGGCTCACAGACAGGACCCAGGAAGTTAGAATTAGGGAGTCCACCTCCACAAAGAGACCAGTCCCAACTAGATCCCCTCAGGATACAGTCCATGGATCACTCCTTTTTGGCATTTACTTCTCAGAAGTCAAGGTCAATACCAGTGGTCTATGGCTAAATTTGTAGATGATTGCAAATTAGGAGCTGTCATTGAATCTCACACTCACACAAATGTTCTTCAGGAGGGGTTGACACAGACAAACAACTGGTGTCAGAATCATGGACTAAAACTAAATGCCAAGAAATGCATAATAGTATCCTTTGGGAAGTCATCCATCCCTGGTAACTATCATGTTGACATCACACCTCTTAGAGTTGACCCAGTAGTCAGGGACTTAGGGACACATATAGATAGTAATCTAGCCTTTGATCATCATGTGTCTACAGTGGTGAAGAAATCAATCTGTGTTGCACAACTTACTAACAAAGGTATGACATCTAAGTCCAAGGAAGTCATTGTTCCACTATATTCAGCATTCATAAGACCTATCATTGAGTACAATGCCCCCTTTGGTATGTACCTAACAAGGCATATCCATCAACTGGAACATCTACAGAACTTTCTCCCTAAAAGAATACAGAGTGTAAATAATATGTCCTATGCAGACCACCTCAAGGCTCAATCCCTGTATTCTGTCTCCTACAGGGTTTTGAGGGGAGATCTATGCCTGGCATACAGAGCATTGTCAGACCCCATGCTGATGGACCACCTGCTTATCCACAAAACAAACAATACCAGAATCACCTGTTCTAAATACTTAAACCTTGCCTGTGATTTAAATAGTGCCTGCTGTTGAGATAGGTATGTATCTCAGAGACTACCCCCATCTATGGAACAGGCTCCCCATCCATGTGAAGCAGGGTTCCTCTCTAATCCAATTCAAGTGCAACTTAGAAAATTGGATAAGAAACCAGAAATTCATCCCTGGTTTGGCACCTATGTCTCTGATGCAAACAGGTAACCTGTAAGTGGTTCATCGCCTAGGCCCATGCTTACACTTATCAAGGGAATCAGAACTTGTCAGAGATTTGAGATGCATGGCTAGGCTTAAAAAGGCCCTTGTGGTCGTTAGCCTAATAAACATCTATGAACCTATGAACCTATGAAGTCATGCCATGTTTGTCTAATGTTTGTTTCAATATTTAATAAGCCTGTTGTACTGGCTATTGCAATTTCTTTATTGTGTCAGGCAGGTGTATACATTCAACTCGTATTTATGACTTGCAGCACTATTCAAGAAGTATGTTTCCTAATGTTTTTTGAAAATAAATAAAGACTTTAAGAGATGTACTTAAAGCAGGGAAAGGGGAGGAGTTAACAATTAATTTTAATTGGCTGTGTCAATGTTCACATTTGATATAAAGTAGATTCCATATGGTGCAGTATTTTATTCTTTTTCAGACTATTTCAGAATTGAAAGCTCTGTAGACATTTAAGTTGTTTTATGTTTCTTAAACACACAGTACAACAGAGTTCATACAACTCATACAACGCTGCCATGTATTTTATGAACATACACATGGGCATTTACAGACACAGGCATACACACACCACCCAAAACCCCTTTTCCCAGTTTTGAATGTGGGGTGAGGGTGTCATTTAAACAGTGATAATCATCTATCTATCTATCTATCTATCTATCTATCTATCTATCTATCTATCTATCTATCTATCTATCTATCTATCTATCTATCCAGCTACCTACATATTTCTACATACACATGCATGCACACATTGCACACATCGGTGGAAAGAGTTAAGATGTCTTCCTTCAGAAAGAGGAAACACTGAAGGCTAGCTGAAGACTAACATTTTATAGTTATAGTTTATAGTACAGTAAGAGGCTTCTGTAGATTTAAACATGCGTCCTTCTTTAAATGTTACTGTAGTAATGAAGAGAAAAATGGAAATAATCATACCCTCGGATTCACTATCCTTCCACGCAGGACTAGCTTAGTCCTGCATGAAAGCAGCCATTTAGGAGCAAGACGGCAGTGAGACATGCATATTAATGAAGGCATGCTGCCTGAGCTCCTAATCTTACATGGAGCATGTAAGAGTGCAGGGGACATGTTGGAGAGCAGAGCGCTCAGAATATACATGCCCCTGCAATGAAAAACAGCAGACAAATAATAAAAATATGAGCAAGACCACTCATAGGTGTATGCATAACCCAGCAACATCCCCCAACATATAAAAGAGCAATAGTTAAGACAACAAATATGAAAATTTTTTTTATGAAACAGATTAAATTTAACCGTAGGTGCGCAGGTTTGGCCATCGCTTAGCTAGGGTTAATGCAGCTTAAATGGCAGAAGAGGATAAAAAGCAAGATATATGCAAATGAAGCAGTAGAGCAAATATGTAGTGGGCAGAGTATTCGCCTTATGAGCAGTCATTCCCACTTCGTGTCCCACTGCAACACATTCCATTTTCCATGTCACATCACTTTATGACCAATATTTCTTGTTGAATAACCTACTAAATAACATATATTTGTGAACTGGAGTACTGCATTAAATCCAGATGTCAGGTGTCAGTGTCATAACTTTGCAAAGTCCACAGATAATCACACATGCCCCATACAGTATATGTACACAGGAATCAGGGATACAAATGGAAGGTAAAATGTGTAATGAATGATAACTCCATACAGCTTCCAAATCCCCCACCTTCCCAAGAACCATTAGGCATTACTGTCTAAATTAGTGCAGTGGTAAGTGGGAGTAAGCACTAGTAAGCAAGTGTAAGCACTATTAAGCAGTAATAAGTGGGAGTAAGCATAGTTAAGCATTAGTAAGTGGGTTTAAGCCCATTTGAGTGGGGGTAAGCAATGCGCACACATGTTAAGCAATAGTGAAGCTAACTCTCTGTAAGCATATTTAACCGAAGGTTAGCATAGCTTACCCTCATGCAAACCCACTTACAAGTGCTTAAAAGTGCCTTAATCACTCTAAATGCAACAACCACTGTTCTGGCCAGAAACAAAATAAACAGTCTATGCAGGTCTTGAACTCAGGACCCTGTACACTATAATCACAGTAGTTAACCACTAAGACATCACAGCAGTACATAAAATTGGGGTATCACCAAACAAATCCTCACTATAGGAAAATCAAACTGAACATGTGAAAGGAATCTATATACAGTCTTATGTTGTGTAACCTACTACATAATATAAATATGTAAACTGGAGTACTGCAGTAAACCCAGATGTGAAGTGTAATTGTCATGAAGTGTTGAAGTCCTCTAATAAACACAAGGGCCCCAAACAGCGTACATACACATGAATCATGGATACCAGACACATATATAACACGTAATGAATAATAAATCAATGCCAAAAAGCAAATATAATGCAAATTAAATATTAAGCAACACTAAGCATTACACAGCTTAGCATAGTAGGTGGAAGCAATGTGTAGGCCTGGTAACTCAATTTGTCTATTGGTATACCCCTTTAAACAATGCCAACCTTAGGTAAGCAGGTTTGCCCATAGTTTAGCTTTTTCAAAATTGTCCAATCACAGCAAAGTGCGGGTAATCGGCCCTATTTAAACCCAACAGGTGGGAATACATCTCATAACTGGTTGTAGCTTCCCCTTGCAGGCACTAAGTCTGAATTGGGAGAGGGTGTGCGCTTTCAGGTGCAGTGCTGGGGCATCCAGGAGTCCAAAGTCATGGCAGGACTCCTTGTGAAAAACCATGAGCAGAGACTGCTGCAGGGCCAGTACCAGGGGTCCCAATATAAAGCAGAAGCCTGGGACCATCTTTCCCATGACCTCACCAGTGCCACTGGCATACCCTGAACTGGTGGGCAGGTCAGGCATCACTATGCCGACCTGAAGCGGCAAAAGGGGGATCTCTTGGATCAGTGGATCCAAGAGGCTAGGAGGACAGGTGAGGTCCCATCTAATGTGTAAGTATCACTCCACTACTTGTTTAATAATTGCCAGCTCATGCATATTATGGATAGGTATAGCTAAATATTCCTCTTATGTCTTTCACAGTGGCAAGTGAGCGGGCTGCAAACCAGGAGGCCCATGGATGTCGCTTGGAGAGGTTGCGACATGAGGCAGGTTAGTAACACTCTTGCATGTACTGTCATAGGAAATAAATTTAAAAGTATTAGTAAGCTAATTGCCTGTATAAAACCAGTACTGTTTAAGGCAAGTACTGCATACACCAGAGAATATGGCAAGAAGAGTCTCATATAGGTTGTATGTAAATAAAAGCATAGTAGCCTGACAATAAATGTCTAACTGCTGGACTGCATGCATTTACTCTGGTATCATTTGGTAATGTAAATTTGCAATCTCTTAATAGTACTGTTGTATTAAGTACTGTTACCCACACTGTGCAACATAAATAAAATGTGTAGGAATGTCTGTATATGACTGGTGTAATCCCCAGAGTTCATTTAGTACAACTGAGAGAGACATAGACAGAAAACAGAGAAAAAAACAGACAACAAAATCCAAATAGCACATGCAACTGAGACATGAACTGTTGTATTTATAACACACACAGCCATGGTTCGAATCCTGGGAGTGGTAGTAGGCTGCATACAGAATCATACCCTACAATTGTACAGATATGTCCAGTAAATCGGCCCATATCAGCTGCCTGTCACCCTGTCCCCCTGGGAAATCAGTGGGATGATCCCAGATGTTTAGGCAGCAAACCAGAAATACAACTAATTGTCACACATCTAAAAGAACAAACCTGTCACTCGAGTAACTCCTGAAACTGTATTGAGAGTAATAAGCCAAGTATGTCCCATCTACACCCCCATGTTATCAAGCTGTGACCAGAGTGTGTACAGTAACAGAGTGAGATGTATGTGCATAATACTAATGTGGATTCTGCTAATTTGTGTGGCAACATTCAGGTAGTGCTAACAAACATTGCTCCCACAGGTTCATCAGATACAAACACTGTGCCTAGAAATAAAAGATTGATACCCTGTAATGGTACTGTTTACTCTGGTATTGTATGGCATTGTGAGTGTTGCAGTTGCTCTGAATAATAAGGTATCACTCATCACTGTCACCCACACTGTGCTACATAATATAACTGTCTAGGAAATCCTGTATAAGAGTGTTGTAAGTCACTAAAGATTTAAGAGGGCAATAGTCTAAATATGTCACGGTTAACCTGCATGTGATCAAGACATGGCCAGAGTCTGTGCAAAAAGAGATGGACAGGTATGTACATAGCATCAACCTGGAATCTGGGAGTATGTGGAGAAATAGTTAGTGTTAACAAATAATTCCTCCACAGGTATACCAGGTAAGAGTTGTATACTTCAGGAAAAAACAGTTCATGTATATAGTTGTCGACAGCCATACCACTGTCCAAAGTAAGGCAATAGGGTAGTGTACTAATACTTGTAAGGTACAGATGACAGCACTGACTAGGAAAGTAATGCAAACTACAGGAATATACTACTTGTTAACTGACATCTCCCCCCCAACCATATCTGCAACAATAAACTAAATACCCAACTCAATTGGTATGTGTGAATTAACTATAATGTTGGGACATATGTCCTATTGTTTGATAATTATTTAAATATGTTTCTATGCATGTGCTATGTTGAAATACTCCAACATTGGTGGCATGGTGCCATCAATGTACTTGCATGCTGTTGTAATTTCTACTGTGGTCCCATATATGCATGTGTTCTGTTTGCTATGCAACTGTTCCATATCTGGTGTCTGGGTTAATGGCAATATCTATGCATGCTGTTATACCTAATCCTGGAATTTGTTGACTATTACTAACCCACATATGTTGATAAAACATAAACACAATAGCAGGTATGGGAATATGGGTCCCAGCGGACCTACCTGTCCCACTTCAGCTGGCCATGGCAGTGGGCACCAGCACATCTGGGGCTCAACCTGGGACCTCCTCATCCATTGGTCTTGCACCACCTTCGGGTGGAACCACCTCAGGGGATGGGGCTTGCCTACCCTGGAAGCCAGCATGGACAGGAACCTGTCACCCTCGCCAGGTCCAGGTTGTAGTGCCTAGCGAGCTCAACCAGGAGTTTGGAGATCTGCTATGCCAGCTTGAGGATCGCATGTCACGACTAGAGGGTCAGCCTGGCTCTCAGACCCAGTCCCCAGCACAGCCACCTTCGGGGCTTTGAAGGTGCAGTGGTAACTGCCCATTGGTGGGGACCACAGTCCCACTGTTTCCACTAGGGGTCTCATGGGCTTCCGATTTCCCAACACCCCTCCCTATCAAGATGTTTACCCCCCCCCACATGTGTCATATACTGCCCCTGCATGGGTCTTGTTTGTTTTGTCCGTTAACCTACCCAGTCTACCTCCCCAAATATACCTACTATCCCTCCCTAACATCCCACTCTCACCTGAAAAAAAAAGGGCGATCTGTTCCCAAAAAAAATCTTGCGCCATACATAGCTGTCCATTTTGTACACATGTCCACTGGACACATGTAATCTGGTCTAATTAGTGTCACAACATATTACTGTTGTCCTTACCCCTCTCTCAGGGGGTTGAGTGTCCAAATCTACTTTTAAATTCAGTGTATTTGTACAGGTGTTGCTGTAGAAGAAATGGGCAGCTATGGACCTACCCTACATCCTTACTGTACATCACTAGCTATTTTCTATACTGTCTTTCCCTCTTTCTGCCCCTTTTTCACTACTTTCCTATCAACCCTTTTTTCTTTTCTTTTAAATAAAAAAAGCACATGGGGTAAATGGCAGTAAGAACTTTTAAGCAGCAGTAAGTGGTTTTAATTCTGTTTGTGCGGGGGTAAGCAATTCCTACAAAGGTTAAGCAATTTAGAAGCTAAATCAGTGTAAGAAATTGTAACTGGAAGTTAGCAGTGCTTCCCTCTGCGCAAACCCATTTACAACTGCTTAAAAGTGCCTTAATCACTCTGTATCCAACGGCTCTTATTCTGGCCGGCAACAAAATAAACAGCCTCTGCAAGTTCAGAACCTAATACCCTGCTCACCATAGCCAAAGGGATTTACCACTAAGCCACATCAGACATACATAATCCTGATGTTTTCAGAAACATATCATCCAGCACAGTCATTCAACAGTACAGGAAATATATTTAAACATGTAGATGCATGTGTGTGTGTGTGTGTGTGTCTATATATATATATATATATATATATATATATATATATATATATATATATATATATACATATATATATATATATATATATATATATATATATATATATAAATAGATATATATATATATCTATATATATCTATATATGTATATATATATATATATATATATATATATATATATATATAAATAGATATATACATATATATTCATATGCATACATCTGTATATATATATATATATATATGTATATATATATATATATATATAAAATATATATTTATATGTTAGTTATACATATGTCTATATATATATATATATATATATATATATATATATATATATATATATAGATATAGATATAGATATATATATATATATATATTTAGATATACATATGTCTATATATATATATATATATATATATATATATATATATATATATATATATATATATATATATAGATATATATATATATATATATATATATATATATAAATATATATATATATATATATATATATATATATATATATATATATATATATATATATATATGGGTCTATATGACTTGGTCGACAGTTCATATGATCGACTGTTTATTTGGTCAACAGTTCATTTGATCGACAAGCATTTGCCCCCTTCCCCAATGTTGTGTGACCCTGGAGTTGATATATATAGTTAGTGGGGGTGTGGGGGGCACAGCCCCCCACCTAAAATGCTTGTCGATCAAATGAACTGTAGACCAAGTCATATAGACCCATATATATATATATATATATATATATATATATATATATATATCTATATATATATATGTAAGTATAAATATATATCTATATATGTATATGCAGACATATATCTATAGATATAAAAGAGAACATAACAAAAACATATATGACTACATGCACCTTTAATGGGGGTGAGGAGGCCCAAGCAACATACGTGTTTTATGTATAGATATTCCTCCTCACAGCCAAACACGTCTGCCCTGACACAACAGGGGCACAAGATGTTAACAGTACTCCATCCCACCTGTATGATGTCAGGCTGGAATCAGTAACATATCATGCAGTACAGTCTGGCTACCATAGGGAATGTGCAATGTGGAAGCAATCAACATTCCTAAGATACATATACACAGACACATATATGCAGATACATATATATATATATATATATATATATATATATATATATATATATATATATATATATATACATATATATATATATATATATATACATATATATATATATATATGTAACTACACATACACACACACAGATATGTATAGGAAGATACATATGTAGAGGGAGCACACATTACGGAACAGCCACTATGCCTACAGTTGCCACCTTACCAACTGGACACTGTATGAGCCACCCATACAAATGACAATTGTTGCCTGCAACATATACCCACAGAAAGGTCAAAGCATGCGGGTGTTCTGTATGCCCACCTATGGGGACTCCCATCCTGAACTCCTTAAACGGTGGCAGGATCTTAACATAGAGCTGGGATTCAAATATGCTCAGCTAATGCTTGATTATTTCTTGCCACTAGAAACTGAATTGAGAAACAGGACTGAACATTTGTATCAAGAGCTGTTAGAATGGTTTACTTCAGAACACTGTCTTGATAAGATTAATCATACTTTTTCACAAATAAACATTTTTAGTGATAGACTGAGAATCACTAAACAGAAAAAGCTGTTACGAGACTACCACGATTTTCAAAAGGGCCAGGTGTTTGTTTGGCTGAGACATCAGTCTCCTAACAATCAAAATTCTATGTTACAGTCAGAAACAGCTACCGTTTCTCAACCTAAGAGACTTACTGCCAATAACATTGTTGCACCATCATTACCTCAAGCACCTGCTTCCATGGTAAACAGAGATGTGGGTTTGACGGCTTCACCTGAGAACAGCCAAACTGAAACTAACCACATTGATACGCCTCCTCCCAACCAGGAGGCTTTTTTTCATCAGGCACCTCCCGCGACTACGGGAGCCATTCCCAAAAACACTTCCAGTGCCTTACCCTCTCTGGTTAATTTTTTACCGTATCAGAAACGGCCTCTAACACATCCCAACAGGGGACGATCCCACAGCAGAGATTCCCGCAAGAGGAAGTACTCAGCGGAATTACCGGGCCACAGCATAAGGAAAAAGAACTGACTTCTGATTTATTATTCAATCTTTCTAGCCTCGCTTTGGATCGTACTAGTATGCAGATACTGAACAGAGGTCTTAGCTTCATACCGGCTACTCCGGCAACATTGACTGATACGTTACTAGATTTAAGATTGTTTTGTAGGAAGTTGTGCTTGAAATTGTTATTTAATGATAACACAGCTTATGAACGGGGGGACACTTTGTTTAGAACAAAAAGCACATTCATTCCTGTCATGCCTTCACACATTGATTATGTATTATCTGATGTTTAGTGAGGCAGACAAGAAAGGCAGATTTTACAACCTGACCCCAGATGAGAATCGCTCTCTTAATGAACTTAAACAGAACACCAATATAGTTATAAAACCAGCTGACAAAGGAGGGGGAGTAGTCCTTTTAGACAGGCAGGAATACATCGCCAGCATGTCCAAATTGTTATTGGAAGTTGATACATACACCCCCATAACATCTCAGGACATGACAAAGATTATAAAAACTGTCAAAGATGTCCTTTATGACCTTCTCATGTGTCGCCCGATCAGCCAGGAAACTTATGAGTTTTTATATATAGAACACCCCACCACCCCTGTAATAAAAGGGATACCCAAAGTGCATAAAGGTACATATCCAGTCCCGCTGAGACCGATTGTATCGGGGGATAAATGGATTACAGCACATGTCTCTCAACTAATAGAAGACATTTTGAGACCAGTAGTGAATCAGTCCCCCACTATACTCAAAGATACTTATGATCTTCTAAATGACATCAAAGAATTAACCCTAGATAGTCATCAATCATATTTTCTCATCACTCTGGATGTCAAGAATTTATTCACTTCAATACCAAATGATATTGGCATGCAATATATAAATGAATTATTATCCAAATAAACTAGTTTCTCTAGTGATAGAATCATACTTATTGGTCAGCTCCTTGAGCTAGTATTGTTCAATAATGCGTTTATGTTTGGTGGTTCTTGTTATCTGCAAAAGTGGGGGGTTGCCATGGGCACCCCCTGCGCTAACACCTATGCCAATTTGGTAGTCCTGTGGTGGGAGAAATTACACCTTTTTACTCATGAGAACTTTAAGCTTATTAAGCTCTATAGGCGTTTCGTCGACGACATCATAATAATTTGGGAAGGCACACAGGAGTTGTTTGAATCTTTTTTGCAACATCTCAATACCACCACTACGTTTTTACGTTTCACACAAGAAATTTCTAATCATGAAGTCAATTTCCTAGATGTTACCCTTAGACTCACAAAAGGGGGCAGATTAGACTCAACTCTATATAGGAAACCCACTTGGAAAAATTCAATACTATGTTTTGACAGTATGCATCCCCGACACATCTTTCAAGCCATAGTCAAGAGTCAGTTTATTAGGATTCAGAGACTATGTAGCAGTATGGAAGACTTAAACAAAGAAGCACACTTCCTAGAGAAACTATTCATTAACAGAGGTTATAACTCTTCTATCGTCAGAAAAATCAAATTCGAAGTCTTGGGTGACATCATACCCACAGAAAAGGAGAATACATCTCTGAAATACATAAAAAATGATTTTAGGTTTTATAAGAGAGCAGATGCCACAAATCACTATATTAGTTATATCATAACATACACTAGTGATATAAAAAAGATACAGCAGATTATTCATAATAATTGGCATATTTTAACTATTGACTCTCACACTAGGGACATCATTAGCAAACGTCCCAGATTTACCTACAAGAACAGCAGGAACCTCAAAAGAATCTTATGTGGAGATTTGCATATCAAAATAGAAGAAGGTAATAACCCAATGAATAGCATTCATATCAAGGATTTTGGTGCATATCCCTGCTACAATTGCAACAGATGTAAATACATCACCAAGACACAGTGTTTTAAACACCCCAACACTGATTATGTTTTCAGACCATATTTTCGAGCAACCTGTAATACTCGTAATCTGATATACCTTGCCACCTGTACCAAATGTGAGGCTTTCTATGTAGGGTTAACAAAGAGAAAGCTACAGGATCGTATTTACAACCACCTTTATGATATACGTAAAGCCATAGACACCAACGCTCTGGCTAAACACATCATGGAGTTTTCAACCCATTCTTTCTGCTTTAGGGTCCTACAAGAGGTAAAACAGGATGAAAGAGGGGGAGACAAAGAGAATAATTTGGCACTTATGGAACTTAATTGGATACTGAGATTAGGTGCCCATATAGAGCCAGGGATTAATGCCCATGTCTCTATTAAACCAGTGTTAATATCTAAAAAGTGAGCATATGGCCTTCACACATTGAATGATTTATCTAGTTTTAACACTATTTATTCATCATATATTTATTAATTAATGTATATTTTTGTTTACAGCCTTATATATACATGTTCTACATATATATATTTGCATAATATATTTAATGTAATTTTATCATTTTGCTATTAGGCAACATTATCTTGCTTTAATATGTTTTTCATATACATATTTTAATAACACAATTCTTGAGGTTTACATGTCCCCTCATGCTCTACCATATTATCACATTTTAGACAAGGGAACATTTATAGTTAGGCATCTATTTTGATATGTTTTAAAAAATTTTGAACAAAGTCATATATTTACAACATGAAGTTTACTTGCTTATTGATAAGCTTTGTTTCAATGTAAGTGATTTTTATTTTAAATGTTTATGATTCGTCAATGGCAGCTATTTATTCATTTATACTGAGTGGTTAAATTCACTTCCACTCAATGATCTTGGTGATCATAAAGTGCCTAATTCATGCTTTTTAGAGAATAATGTTCTTTATTCGAACATATGCATACTTGTTATTTTTTATTATTTTTTATCATTCTTCATCACTTTGTTATAACATTTTAGTGATGTCCCTCGGGGCACAACAAGTATGGAAGTTTAATACTTTGAACACGTTTTTTGTAATATGCCCTTTGAGAAATTAAGTGTTCATTTTATGTTAATTGATTAATGAGTAGACTTTCCAGCGTTTAGTGGATGTATATAAATTCAGAATAGATATTTGATAACTCATCTGATGAAGCGTGGATGGACCACGCGAAAGCGCTCATTTTTTATCTCCATTAAACGGTTTTGCCTATTACTAGAATTGTCAATGTGTTTCGTTCCTGTTGCAGTATTTTATTTTGGATATTGGATGTTCCTATGTGTTTTGGTACTACACTTTACTTATACAGTGTTTCCAGTTTTTGGTGCAGTACCATTCAGCAGGGACGCCGACTTTCGTATACGCTTGAAGATACATATGTAGAGGGAGCACACATTACGGAACAGCCACTATGCCTACAGTTGCCACCTTACCAACTGGACACTGTATGAGCCACCCATACAAATGACAATTGTTGCCTGCAACATATACCCACAGAAAGGTCAAAGGATGTAACACCACACACAGGTTTGCATACATGGGAAAACTTTATTTGTGTACTATTTCAGTTGTATATGCCATGTCATATAGCTGTTTAGACTCTGAAATACATATAGACAAACTAATGCAACTGTCAAACAGATAAATTAATACAATATTCTAGAAAGGATTACATATGTTGCTGTCCATGCCAAGGCCTTCAAGTGGTGCAACAGTAAAGACAGACTGGACCACAGGATAACAATCAATCAACAGTAAGTAATGCATATGTATTGTCCAGCAGCCACTAGCTACACTCTGTACACAATCCCTAGGGGGTAAATACCTCAGATGACACAATGGGATGTATCTGTTACATAACAAGGCATAACTAAAACCATCACAATCACACTGACCAATAAAACAGTCCGTATGGCAGGAAGCAGTAGGCCTGCATTTACCCAAGGTGATAATGTACATCCAGATACCTTAAGGCAGCTTACCCTTGATACCCCACATGTTGTAACAGCCTAAGTTAGTTATGGTGCATCCCCCCACCCATAAATTGACATACAGTTCCATATACCACTGTTACATACACTGGCCTCTGGACTGCATAAGGGCACTCATGTGTTGTGCAGATGAAGCCCACACATATATGGACCCAACCCCACAATATGTGTGGGGGCCACAACAGCAGTAGAATGATGGCAGGAATGGCAGCATGACATACTCACAGGTCACTGCATAACAACCCCTGACAGCATGTCATATGGACAAAGTCTAGTATGTAGGTGGAGGACAGAGGCTGGAACACAGGCCCATATGTGAAATAGTGTTGTCATACACTAAGCAAGTTGCTGGTGTTACAGGATAGTCTGCAACATACCCTTAGTCAGGAATATGAAGTCAGAAACACAAATGGATGTAGCCATGTACTGATAGCACTCAACACACACACAGCCAGTGATATATCTGACACAAGACCTGTGTGGTGGACAAGCATAACATAACACGCACAACTATGGTCATCAAGTGGATAGCTATGCAGACATAATGCAGTCTGTGTTAAACTAGTATGTACACACAGATCTTGTACCACTGTTGCTATACAATGCATACAACAACAGTACTCACACCCTCTTTTTGTAGTTCTGGAACCTCATACAAATAAGTAGCTGGCCTGAGTGTGCAAGTCCTCTTGTAAGAGGTATTGCTACCTGCTGTCTGTAACACTGCTGCCCACACACAGGAAGGATGTCCACCATACAGGAAAGGTAAAGGGACCACGCCCATATGATGTAGGGCTTTATAGTAGTGGTTTTCCATGACTGTGGTAATCGGAAGCACTACACAGTTGGCTGCATGCAGGTAGCAAGTGGAGGACACTGATTTGTGCAGAGGCCAGCACCTGATCATGTGCATCACACACAAAAGCCATGCTGCAATCTATTCCAGGCACCTCAATCCATTTACTGGAGAGAGAAAGAGAGAGAGAGATGCAGATGGAGAGAAATAAAGTTAAAGAGAAAAATAAACGTAAACATAATACATCTCCTGAACCACAACAACACCAGAAAATACAACAAAGGAAGCAGGATAAGGAGTGAAAATAAAACTACCTCCTACAAGGATACTATCCACAACAGACCTCATCCCCAGAACAGGTATGTGAAGAATATATGCATGTAATTGTCTGTAGTTCCTGGTCCATAATACTGGGGTAGATGATGTTGAATGATATACACGTGCCAATGGGTGTTGCTGTTGTAATGATCTTCAGCTGATGTTTAGTCCAAAAGAATCCACAGCTCGGCCAGAAGATAAAAAACGTTTATTGAAACAATTATTTGTGGTTAAGCGCTTTCATCTGTTTTAACAGACTTCTTCAGAGCTCCAAACAACTCAATCAAACACATTTAAAAAAACATTTTTGGCGCCAAAAAACAATGTTCATTTAAAGAGACATACCCTTCATATTCATTCATACTAAGCTCATAAAACATAAAACTACTTATAAGAACATAAAAATATAAGAATTTTGAATAAAACTGTAAGCACATAAAACATTGTGTCTACCTATATTTAATAAATAAATAATTAATTCCCATTCCTAAGTATATCCAAAAAATGTATATATGTATGTATATATAATTATTAAAATTATTAAAAAATTATTATAAACTTTGTTTGTTGTGTGACCTAATCAAGCCAACATCAAAAAAGGCTTGATGCTAATAAAGTCATTAATAACAGGAAATCGGATGGCATCAGTCAAAATCTGCCATTTGGTTTCCTTCATAGCTAATAAGGCTTTCCAATTCCCACAACATGGTGTAATATCCACAGTGTCTATAATGGAAAATTGAAACCAATGTGTTTTCCCATAAGAAGAGATGTGTCTATAAAGGGCATTTTTTGTGTCTTTTACCTTTATCTTGTAACAATGTTCATATATATGTGTTTTCAGGTGCCTCTCTGCTTTCCCGATGTAATATGCAGAGCATGCCACACACTTAGCAATATAAACTACAAATATGGTATTACAATTTCCTGCTCTGCATTTGATATAAGTTTCATTCAGGTCCCCTAATCTCACACCTATTTCCTCAGAAATGTTAGGACATTGTTTACAACGCCCACATTTCTTTGTGCCTCCAAATTTCGGTTTACTTTTTGTTCTCATCTCCAATAAACCCTTAATGTTCGCCCAGTTTTATAGACAAAACTCAGTTTCTTTCCCAATGTCACAACTAAATCCTCATCAACATTAATTATGTTCCAATGATCATAAATTATATTTTTAATGTATTTAACATAAGGTGAATAAGTCAAGACACATACACATTGATTAATTCCATTTTTGTCACTGTCACTCACCTTAACAATAGGATCAATTCCCAGTAATGGGGGATATTTATTACCCCATTCTCCCTTAACATAACGAACAGTGTCCTCCAAAAGTGAATTGGGATACCCTCTTTCAAGAAACATGGACTTGATAAAGTCAAGTTCTTTAAACATAATTTCATAAGTCGAGGACATCCTGGCAGCCCTTATACATTGAACTTTAAATACATTTTTGAAAATATGTTTCGGGTGATAACTACTAAATTGCAAATAATCATTGGAAAAAGTCTCCTTTCTATGAATCTGGGAAATAAATCCCTTTTCTGAATGACCAATAAAAATATCCAAATAAGAAATACCACTGGTATTAATCGTATAAGTAAATCTTAAAAATTCTGTGGTCTGATTAATATAATTAATTAAATTATTAATTTCATTAATAGGGCCCTTCCACAATATAAACAAATCATCAAGGTACATACTATAATATACAATGTTGGAAAAAAATTCACTATTAAACAAAAACTCAGTCTCCCACTCTAACATAACTAGGTTGGCGAAAATGGGAGCACAAGATGCTCCCCTTGCCACCCCTTTCTTTTGTTTCTAGTAATCTCCTTCAAATTGAATAAAATTGTTATCCAAAACAAGGCCCATCATATCAGAGATGAGACAAATATGGTCCCATTCGAAACCAGAATATTTCCTGAGACTATTACTAAATAATTCCAATCCAATATCTCTCGGAATGCAAGAAAAAAGGTCAACAACATCAGTGTTGACAAATACCAATTCCTTTCTCCACAATTCTGATGTAAGTTGACCTAAAAAAGTCCAAGAGTCCTTAATAAGGTGCAGAATATTACTATAGACCGGTTTGACCCACCGGTCTATGACCACACCAATGGGGTAAATTTTAGAATGACTACCTGAGACAATTGATCTAAAAGGGGTCTATATTTATTAAATATAGGTAGACATGATGTTTTATGTGCTTACAGTTTTATTCAAAAATTCTTATATTTTCATGTTCTTATAAGTAGTTTTATGTTTTATGAGCTTAGTATGAATGAATATGAAGGATATGTCTCTTTAAATGAACATTGTTTTTTTGGCGCCAAAATGGTTTTTTAAATGTGTTTGATTGAGTTATTTGGAGTTCTGAAGAAGTCTGTTAAAACAGATGAAAGCACTTAACCACAAATAATTGTTTCAATAAATGTATTTTATCCCCTGGCCGAGTTGTGGATTCTTTTGGAATAAACGTGAGCTTTTTGGTTTTATCGTAGTTTCATTGACGAAGGTTGGATTATTCAGTTGATGATCTTCAGCTGAACAATTGCTATGGATATTAGAGTCTGTCACTTTGGGTAGTGTGCCATACCCATCAACTGTGTAGAGCAGCACTGACTGACAAGATGTATGGCAATATAGTGTGTGGTGTGTAATGAAAGGGATGTATATTACTGTGGCCAATAGCCGGTGGTGGAAGTAACGCCATAAAGATGGACACGTGGGTTTCACAGCTCACCACTTGCAGGACACTCAAGTTAACCTGTATTGTAGCATGCTGAAATGCCATAGGTGTGTAATAGGGTTACCTGCTATCTGGCCCTACATATACCCCCTAATGATAGGCTGTGTTGTAGCAAGGCACAACACTGCAGCTGTGCAAGAAGGAGTTTTGAGATTGTGGACATGATGTCTGAATATCCCCCATATATAGGTATGTATATGTGTATATACATATATATATATATATATATATATATATATATATATATATATATATACATGCATGTCAACAGATATACAGATACCCATATGTAGACATATATAAACACATATATACAACATCATATATATCTACACATATATAAATATATATCTATATGCATGTCTACATATATACAAACATACACCCACATATATGTATGCAAATATATGTCCCCTATATTACCACCACAGTGCTGCATGCTATGTGTGGTGGAACAGCACACTTAGCAATACACACAGATATATAAAGCTGTCAATGTGTGCAACATGGACGGGTATGTCACATGTGAACCCCTTGTTGGGACTACATTGCCCTTGTCTGTGAAGTAGGGAATTGGAATATGGGGAAGTATGGCAGGTATAGTTGTGGAGGTGGTCCAGATTGGTAGATATAGAGGACAGTCAACAGGGGTGGTATATGACACATGTGGTGGGTAAACACCCTGGATGGTGTGTGTGGTCTGGGATGTGGAAGCCCCATGGGCCCCCAATATGGACACAATAGGAACAAGCCTCCCACCCACTGCTGCTCACAACAGCAGTCTACATCCCAAAGGTGCCTCTCTTGTAGGCTAAGCAGCAGGAGCATGCGGACCATGTGACTGTGTACTGGGTGCCTCAAGGTGATGTAGCACATCCCACATGTGTATGTTGAGCCCACTATGGAACAGACCCTGGACCTGACATAGGGGGACAGGATCATGTCTGTGTGTGCCCCCAGGGGGGGGAACAACATCCTCTGAGGTCATTCCACCTGAAAGTAGTGCTGAACCAGTACATGAGGAGGTCACAGTATGGGTCCCACATGTGATGTGGCCTGGTAACATGGGCAGATGAGTTTGAAGAAGTGGTTCGGTGGTTCTGCTGTCAAATATTCCCTAAACATGCTATTGCGTCACTGTTATAGAACATATGTGTGTAGTAATAGTCTACACAATCCCAGAACATGTCCAACAGCATGCATAGATATTCCCAATAACACAGAATGTCAGATGTTTAGCAATCACAACGCAAGCATACCACGGGCATATATGGAACCATAGTGGCCCTGACAATGTCATGCAAGTGAATAGTCCATAATGGGCCAGCAATGATAGTGTCCACACAGGGAAAATGGCTACAAACACATAGCACAAAGTGTGGTACAATACAATATCTGTCCCACTGGTAGGTAAGTTGTAGCCATACCTATTGAGTTGTGTGTACAGTTTGTTATCACTGATATGGTGGGGGGTGACAAAGATGTGTATTAAGAACTGTGGTAACCCTGCTGTGTGAGTTGCTCAGACCTGTTTCCATCTTTATGCCTTTCAGGAAAGATGTCACATGGATGGTTCCCTGCTTATTCAGCTGCTGAAAATGAGATAGTGCTGAACTATCTAATCCAGCACTACCCTGTCCTGTTTGGCTGGGCTACCCATGAGCAGCAGCAGTGGACCACCTTGTGGAACGACCTAGTCCACAGGTTCAATTATGTCAGACTGCACAACCGCAGTTATGAGCAGGTCCAACATCATTGTTCTGACCGGCTTCGCAATGCCTGTTGGTGTGCTGCTGCAGTCTTGGGGGATCACCTCACAACAGGGGGGGGAATGCCATCCATACCTCTGACACATGTTGAGGAGCTCCACGCCATACTCATGGCACCTGCCCATCTGCACAGCCAACAGCTGCCAGACACCATTGTGGAGGTGGGTGCTACCCACACACTGGCTGAGGATCATGCAGATAAGGCCACAGGGCACATCAGTAGACCACTGTTGTGTATGCATCCGCATCTGTACAGGTAGAGCATGCATATCTGACATGTCATATATATAGTTTGTTGCTGTATGGTAGTAATAAACAGATGTGCATATGTGGTTGTATTGTGGACATGTACTGTTGATGTACCATAATGCTGCACCCACCCTGTAGCAATGCCACAGGTGTGGCCACTGACTTTGCATCTCTCACCCTCTTATGTAGGTCCCTCTGGTATACCACCAAGACAGCAGTCTTTAGCTGGTGGGTATAGTTTATTTTGATGCTTGCCAATGCACCAGGCATGTAATGGCTATGGTATATTCCATGCACACATCTAACACACCTACCCAAAATGCAAGCCGTACATGTCTTGTATTGTTGCTGTTAAATGCATGGCATCACAGTGTTTATCATGATGGGGTATTGGAAGGGTGTATAAGACACCTGCAAGACAACTAACTTCCTGTCATTGTAGAATCTGTCCAGAGGGATTAACATAATGGTGGGAGACATGGCCTACAGTAGGGACATGTGTGAAACAACACCAATATACAGTGCAACAACAGTGTATATACCAGTAGTACAATGGCAACTGATAGAGCTTTACACAATGGCATAATGTGTTACTGTGGTCCACATTATTAGCTGGGACTAGGCTGTAACATGTGGCATTCAGTGTACGGGATACTCTAAACTGACACATGTGTAGGCCTTACTTGTTAAGCATCTGAATAAAAGGCTGAAGGTGGGGAGGGGTGTCAGCAAGACACACTAGTGTACTGCAGCAGGGTTCCTAAGGATTTAAATAAAAAACAAATAAACTCACTGAAAACAAAAACGGAACACCACTGCAGCCAGAATGATGTAAAAGAAAAGAAACGCAATTTATTTCAAAACCTAAACAGCGTTTTCGCTTCCAGAAAGCCAGAAGCTTCATCAGCAGTTGAAAGGATTAAAACCAAATGTATTTAAAACAAAGTAACTGGCGCTTGTTGACGACATCACCACAAGCGCCACAATGTTGCTTACTATATACAACTTTTTAGCTTCACATTTCATTTAGAATGTTTTTATTCTTTTATATAAGTTTTACAGGGCATACTATGTATTTGTTTTCACCCACTCTCCTTGTTATTGTTGCCCTTTTAAGTTTCATCGTTGCCCCTTTAAGCAACATTGTGGCGCTTGTGGTGATGTCGTCAACAAGCGCCAGTTACTTTGTTTTAAATACATTTGGTTTTAATCCTTTCAACTGCTGATGAAGCTTCTGGCTTTCTGGAAGCGAAAATGCTGTTTTGGTTTTGAAATAAATTGCGTTTCTTTTCTTTTACATCGTTCTGGCTGCAGTGGTGTTCCGTTTTTGTTTTCAGTGAGTTTATTTGTTTTTTATTTAACTCGTTTGTATTATGTCTGCAACACCATCGAGTCCAGTAATGCCGAACTTATTTGGTACCTGTAGTACCAGTACAGAGAACTCTAACGATCAAACGAACATGAAAGGGCTGTTGGTAGCTCTTTCTCAACGCTTAGATTGCATTAATCTAAGACTTGACAACATTGAAAGGTGGAGCGGAGACCATGTAACTAGTCGGGTCTTTACACAAACTAACCTGCAAAATAATTCACTTGGTTCCAACGCATCATTCATTCCAGCTGGTCAACAACCTGCCCAGTCGATTTCGCAAGGGTTGATAATTTCAGAGGGCAGCCTGCTTGCTAACAATGCTGCTTTGCCTTCCATGCCTGCAGGAAATGGCAGCAACTCTATGAATCCAGTGCCTAGACAGCTACCTGCTATGCCTAGCAGTCAACAGATTTCGGGTCACGGACCACTCATGGATGTGCCCTCATTGTCCAAATGGGCCAACAACTTAGCACCTCTTTCTTTTGGTGATTTTTCTGGAGCAGGACCATTGGTGACGGACCCATCTGACTCAGGTAACATTTCTGATAACATAGCAGAGAAGCTGAGATTTCTAGATGGTAAACTACTGAAACTGAAAAAATTGCAATTAGAAGTTGCATATTTTAAACAATGTTTGGCTGAAGCTGTTATTCCTAAAGGATTAAGGAGTTCTTTTTCTCCTACTGGCCTTTTTTCGGATGCTGCTTTTGTTTCCGAATTGGAGTCTCTGTTCAATAGACAAGGCGCAGAACTCCTAGAATTAATGATTAAAAACTATTCCAAACAAATTACAATTTTATTGGAAGAAACATCCAACTTGGACAACGATTAAAGTTGATATTAACTTTGTTAGGTATAAATATGACTATGGCCATATTTTTACCAGCATTGATGCCCTACTGTCCAAACTTAAAGTTAACAAGGGCAAAAAGTTAACAAGAGACAGGTTGGCTTACCAGATGCACTGTGCATACCCGAATCTGGTAAAAAAGGTTACTAGACAAAATATCTATGCAGAAAGGGATGACCCAGCACATAACAGATGTGATAACGAATTGCTGGAAGAGCCCCTCTGTGATGAGGACATCACAGACACTAATAGTCCGGCTAGTCCTGTGCAAGGGCCTAGAAGAAGTAATAGGCTTAAAAACCAAAATAAAGCACACAACTACAATAATCAACAGAGGCCTTTTTTAGGGAAGAAGGGCAACCGGAACCAGAGGTACAAGAGGTGGAATTAATTGATGAAATTCCACCCCACATAGGCTGCATTTCTGGTGACGACAACCTGCCTCATGTCATTTCTAATCTTAAAGGCGACTTCCACATTTACAATTTCTCTAATACCTTGATTGACCAAGAACTGGTTGAACTTTTGGCAAAAGGGTTAAATTTTGTACCCGACCACCAATTTAAATTAGCTAAAACACTGGTGGATCTTAAATTTTATGTGCGGAAATTAAACTTAAAAGTTTTTTTCAATAGTGAATCTTCTGCACTGGACAACAAATTGAAATTAACTAGTTCATTCAACCCTCCTTTACATCCTGGTCTTCACATCTTTGAAAGCGCCTGTGAACTTGACCTGAGACACTTATTTTTCCACAATCGCAACTCAAGTTCAACAAGGAATATATCCCAGGATCAAGTTGCAAGCTTGAACAATCTCTGCGATAAAGCTGTCCGAGTCATTAAACCAGATAAGGGAGGTGGTCTAGTTATCTTCAACAAGGAAGATTACACCAGGAGAATGCTGAGGGTACTCGATTCCCCTGCCTATGCCACTTCATCCTTGAACGAGCTGTCCACTGCATATAAAAGAATTAGAGGGTATTTCAGGGATCTTTTCCTGGAAGGCAGAATTGACATTGATACTTACAATTTTGTTGACATCACCATGCCTAAAGTACCAGTCATGTTTGGGATCCCCAAAATTCACAAGAGCCTTTCAGATCCACCTATGCGGGCACTAGTTGATGGAAGAAGTTCTATCACGCACCCCTGTGCCCGTATCATTGATAACATCATTGGTAGATATTTGAAATCTATCCCGCAGATTTGTAAAGACTCTTGGGTGTTCCTCAACTCGATTAATGATGTGCAATTCAACGCTGATCTTAATTTCCTGACCATAGACGTGGTGGATTTGTACACCTCCATCCCTCACGTAGAAGTGGTTGAATGGATTGAACTCATGCTACGGGAACTTGGGGCTCCCAGTAATGACATTCACATTGTCACTGTCTTGCTTGACATTGTCTTATCCTCTAATTTCTTCATTTTCAACAATCAATATTTCTTGCAAAAGAAAGGAATTGCAATGGGTTCCCCGTGTGGCAGTTGTGTTGCGAATCTATTTGTAGCCTACTGGGAGAAATTTTTCCTATTTAATTCTCCTATTTTCCTCAGTTGTTCAAAAATCTACACACGATTTTTGGACGACATTTTCATCCTTTTTGAAGGAGGTGAAGAGGAAGCTCTGGAACTCATTTCATATATGAATTCCACAACTGAATTTTTAAGATTCACACACCATTTCTCTTCCTCTGTCATCGACTACTTGGATGTACAACTGGTAAAGGACAATTTCAACAACAACTTTTGTTCTTCCATTTTTAGGAAAACCACCTACTGCAATTCCTTCTTGCATTTTTCAAGTTATCACCCTTGGAAACAGAAGAGGTCGATCGTGAAGGGACAACTAGTGAGGGCAGCCCGTATGTGCAGCACCGATGAAGCCTTCAAAAAAGAATGTGCCTTACTTAAAGACTTCTTCTTAAACAGAGGATACCCGGTAGACTTGGTCATTGATTTGACTGTGGAAGTCTCCTCTAAACGCTTGGAGGGTTTTCTTACACCTCTTCTCTCCTCTAGATCTCCCCCCTCGCCAAGTGCAAGACCATTAGACACATTGGATCCATTGCCTTTGGACCCAACTTGTGGGCAGGATACTATTGTTGTGGACACCAACAAGGACCCTGACTTCTCGGCCAGTTTTATTACTGCCTTCAACACAAACTCAAGGCATATTTGTTCCATTATGAGGAAGAACTGTTTTTTTATCATGAATTGGGCACACGATAGGCTAGGTTTATCTCCTATCTTCATTATAGGAGGGTAATAACCTTAAAGATATTTTACAGAGAAATACGAAATGTGATCACTTGACGAGAATAAAGGGCACATCTACTTGTGGGTGTTGCAAATGGTGCAGATACCTGCGAGTAGGTAACTCTTTCATCATTGGGGAGAGGAAATATTTCATTAATCACAAAATTAATTGTAAAACGAAGGCCATAGTATACGTAGCTTTTTGCCAATGCTGCGCAGCGTTCTATGTTGGTAAAACGGATAGACGCTTCTGTGACTGTATATACCAACACATCTACGCTATCAACAATAAGAAAAGTGACAACGCATTGTCAAAACATATTCTTAACAACAGCGGCCACAGCTTCCTGTTTATGGGCATTGACCATATCAGTATGGACATCAGAGGTGGCCCAAAATCTCTCATTGTTGAGACTCGTGAGCTCGAATGGCAACTCCAACTGGATGCCTTTTCATTTCCTGGGCTAAATGAAAACTGTAATATTGCTGCTATTCTTAAATATAAGAGCTACCTTAGATAATACTTTTTTACTCTTAGTGGCGTACCAACCTATCCCATCGGTCAACTCCAAGGACAGTGAATAATGTTGCATATATTGCTTTGCTAGGGTTAAGCCCATTGAATGTTCTCTTCCATCTATAGTTTAAAGTAATAGCAACTTTAACATATTGATTCCCTTTGATATGTAGCTTTTTTCATATTGCTTGCTCCTGTTAGGTGACCCGATGCAGTAGTACATTTAGTTGCTCTTGTTTATTGATATTTACTATATACAACTTTTTAGCTTCACATTTCATTTAGAATGTTTTTATTCTTTTATATAAGTTTTACAGGGCATACTATGTATTTGTTTTCACCCGCTCTCCTTGTTATTGTTGCCCTTTTAAGTTTCATCGTTGCCTCTTTAAGCAACATTGTGGCGCTTGTGGTGATGTCGTCAACAAGCGCCAGTTACTTTGTTTTAAATACATTTGGTTTTAATCCTTTCAACTGCTGATGAAGCTTCTTGGCTTTCTGGAAGCGAAAACGCTGTTTTGGTTTTGAAATAAATTGCGTTTCTTTTCTTTTACATCGTTCTGGCTGCAGTGGTGTTCCGTTTTTGTTTTCAGACGGTTCCTAAGGATGCTAAGACTGGGTGTATCTGCACATAGTCAGGTTCAGGAATGTTGGTAGACGTAGTCCTACCCCCACAGCAATAGTGATGCAAGTGTGTGAATACCAAGGGATGTGCACATGAGTAGACCTTGCAATCATGCAAATTTGGGGAACATGTGTAGGGCAGACTGATCATAAACTGGCAAATGCAGATGGCCCATGCTAGTGTACCCCTGCCAGGAGTAGTGACTGCTGTAGTACACAAAACAATAGGTGCAACAAGCCATCATGATAAGGGTGTGCACACATATGCACACACATAGTGTATGCATCGTGGTCAGCATCCACACACCTAACACATTCCGTAGACACTGCATGTGAATGTACAGGACATATGTCACATATTGGGCTCATGTACTGTTAATATATGTGGTGATGTGGTCCCATGGTGGATCGAGGAAGTGTGCGTAATATCAATAAGAGTGTGTACACACTCCATAGCCATAGTATGGTCTGATGGTTGTCAGTGTAATAGTAATGAATTGGTCATACATGGTCCGCTGATGTCGAAATCTGTAAACCAAACATCAGGCATTCACAAATGACATCTGTCCACATATCATCCCAGGTATGTGCTGCTGAAAAACATGGGGTTGTGAGCATTAGAGCTGACATAACTGACACAGTACTACATATTCAGCAATGGGTTCTATACCTGTGAGGTTTGGTGCACAGTACAATGCAGGGTGGCAGAACAGGTGCTCAGCAATACTGTGTACATGGGTGAGTGGTATCCAGGGGAAGTGGCATCACCTACTAACACAGCACATGCATCGCACACATGTATACTGTTGCTAGCATGGATTGACTATAGCTGCACTGCATGCTGTTGTGTACCATATGTTATGTATGTTGACAGATGGGTAATAGGAAGACTGTGTGTATTATCTTTGTGCAAACTCACCTGTGTGTGTGTGTGTGTGTGTGTGTGTGTGTGTGTGTGTGTGTGTGTGTGTGTGTGTGTGTGTGTACTGTTATGTAATGATGTACAGGTCTTAAAGTGAGTTTCTTGTTTTCCCCAACAGGTGGCGAGGTGGGTCAGGGTCCCTCCTACATTTAATCTGATGTTGGTGTCCATACAGACACCAAAGATGATGATATTACTGTTGAGGCACAGGTCAGGTTGTCAGGGGCCAAAACAGTGCCATCATTTGACATCCCACTTTTAGCCACCCCAACCATGCACACAGTTTCAGTGCCTATACATACCCCATCACCAGTGGCCATAGTGGAGGGACAGCTGGCAGTTGGCGACAGTGCACAGGAGAGTGTGGTATCCATGCCTACTGTCTTTGGTCACAGCAGGTATAGCCAGATGTCTGTCAGGGCACCACATAGGCAGATGTCCCAGGGTGCTTGTGGTAGGGCCGCTGGTCATCATGCCTCTGGCAGACATGCCACAACTGGTACCACCAGGTGCATTTTTCAGGCTGTTATGGCAATGCAGGCATGTATGGAACTGTACACCAGACAGGGTCTAAGGCTGCAGAGGGCTGCTCTCACATTTGCAAGGGACAACTTCCTTGAACTGTCTGGTGCCATCTGTGCTTATACCGAGCTCATGGATAGACAGTTTGGTGAGATGATGGGCCTACTCGACTGTGGTTTGTCCGTGCTTGAACATGTGGTGGGAATGTGGTGACAGCTGAGTGTACGTAGGCCAGCAACACCAACAGCTGGCGATCAATGTGGACATGCTAGGACACCAAGGTGCTCCCATAGTGGCAATACCAGCCCCAGCACTGATGGGGGGCACTGTCCAAACCACACCACAGCAGGCCATGAGCATGTGGTCCGGGTCAGTCCCAGGAGGGACCTGGTTCCAGCAGACATCTGTCATCATCAGGGGAGAGTAGCACATCGAGGCCTGTATCTGGACATGCCCATGGAACCCCTGGCAGGCATAGTCCACGTGTCCTTGGCCGGAGGCAGTGAACTGCACACCCTGCCAGGTATGGTCTGCAACTGTCTATAAACACCTGTATAGGGCAGCCACATGGCATAACTGTGTGCATGCATACCCACACGCTATACGAACACACATAGGACAACCCCATATCTACACAAACCACATCCCCACACCCAGTTCAACTCATTACACTCCTCAACCACACACATGTCAAATGTATGGCCCAACCTCACCCTCTGGCAAACCAACAACACAACCTGTGCATATGATACCTGTGCCACATTCCTGTCATCCACAACATCAATGCAGGGACAGACTAATATGGTTCTGATGCACACAGTGACTGTACTACAGTGTACCAAAGTACTGCAGTGTAACATGTTGTCAGGAGTAAAATTTAATACATACATGTCAGTTAGTGTAACCATCCAGCAGTGATGCATTATAGCTGTTAGTAACACTGGTTGATTGTGGTCTCCATAATGTTATCCATTTGTGTTGTAGGTATACATGTGTCAGCAGAAGGATGGTACTGTGGTGACACCATGGCTGTGACTTATCTGTGGTACAGTTGAACACATGTCACAGGTTTGTATAACAGCTATTGCCTGTGGCACATGGACAGGTGACTCGCTGGGATGTATATAATCTGCAACCTGATGGTAGACCCATCCACATACATGCACACTCATATTTGGCAACACTGGGACTAGACCCCTACCTAGGTATGTACTGCTACTGAAGTGTGTGGCTTTCATTGCACACACCACACAGCGTTTAGGGTGAGGTATGTTCCAGGTTACATGTTACATGCAGAATATCCCCAGACATGTACAGTATGATAATGGGGGATGTAATGGTTGTATATGGACAATACATAGTGTGACATACCATCATATATACATTAACAGACACATAACTGGCAGACACACGTCTGAGAGACCTGGGACTATCGCTGCAAGCTAACTTGACCATGTGTTCAATGTGTTACAGGTAGGCTGCACACAGCACATGCATAAGTGGGCTGGATTGTGGTATCAGTTACCTGTATGGTTGATGGTGACAGTGGTCACCATAACATGGCACATGGGACATATACTGGGTCTACCTTGGTGTAATGACAGTGTACACAGCACCCACATCCCCCACTGGATGTTGTACTCCCTGAAGCCCATGATGACACTCTGACATACCCACCATCACACATTGCCCATGACTGTGATACAACCCATTGTGTATCCCAACAGTGGTACTACAGGGATATGCATCTAATGCACATGCCATAGGCATAGTAGGGTGTTGCATTGTCATGCCTCACCTATGGGCAGCAACTACATTATCTGTACTACTATGTGGCAATGGGTATTGTAATATGTGTATGCGGACTCAGAATGCTGTACTCTACAGATATACAGACATGCACACATGCACACACTTGCCATAACTTAATGGGTATCCCATGTCTGTCAACCCATTTGTACAACACTGTTGTGCTGGTACTGCAAGGCTCGTGAAGACAGTAGGGACAGGAGCATATCAAGGTACATGTAATGTCCCTTACAGCAGCAGCCACAACTGACTATGGCAATCGTTGTTACAGTGGTTGTGAAGGCACTCATGGAATTCTTAAGTAAAGATGTACTAACACACAGACACTGCTATCCTCAGTAATACACACGTACACATGTGTCAGTACTGGGGTGCATTGCTGCAGGTGGTCATAGCTGTGTACCTCGCTATTGTCCATGGAGAGATGGGTTGTGTAGGGGATGTGTGTACAGTGGTATCCTGCCACCTGCCATGAAGCAACAGGCAATCTATCGACAGACACCACAGTGGTGACCCTCAGGGTGAGAGTGACATCCATCAACCAATCCTCTGGGTGCCTCCTATACATGGCCACTGAGGTCATCAAGTTAACATGTATACAACATGTATTACAAAACATGGTTAGTGTCTGTGATGGAGACCTGTACCCAAGCATGTTCTATTGGCTATGATAGTGTAGTGGAGGTACCGTGGCATGTGGTGTGTACAGGGTGTTGTCTCCTATAGGTACTAGTTCTTACACAGCTGGGTAGACATGTCAGTATCAATCAAGCATAGGTTGCCGGTACATATCCCAGCTGGGTACCTGCCATCTGCACATCTTTACAGGGACTGACAGTCATCAGCTTGGCAAGTAGCTCTGCAGTAGGATGAATGTGTTGACAGATAGACATTTGACATCAATATGTATGCCATAACTACATGTTGGAAGCCATCACTAACGTGCTGTACAGACAGTAGTCTACAGTTACATTCCACATGTTGGATCATTATCCAGTAGGGATATATACTGTGACACAGCTTACACACCAGGGGCACAACAGGGAGGCCACAGAGTCCAGCTATGCCTGCAGGTGTGCTTGTTGTCAGTACTACATTTAGCATGCTACTCTTGCCTGGGAAAGCACTGTCAACACTACATGCCAGTGTGACAGCACATACTCTGGGCTACTACCCCTGTATGTAACACATTTACATGGATAACAGTGCTGTACAGGCCTCATATGTGTGTCCCAGACATGACACTCACACCCCTTGCTACTGTAATGACAGCACATAGGCACATGTATTGTACATGGCATTACATACACTTATTACAGATGTTTTCACCCTGGTATGTTAATGAACTGGGTGGTGAGAACTGGTTACCAGGGCTAAGCCATGCTTATCAGGTATCAACATTGCCCGAATATAACCGCTAAGCTGATTTGCACACAGGTAAGTGAAGCCTACATGGAATGCTGCTCAAAACTGCCTTAACCACTCTGTATCTGACAGCCCTTGTTCTGCCCAGCAACAAAATGAACATTCCTTGAACCCAGGACCCTGTACAGTATAGTCACAACACTTAACCACTACGCCATAACCACTGTGAAGACAGTTGCTGTTTTTCAAATATATCTGTCAATAAACATATTGATTAGTATTGAACAATTGCCTTTACTTCCACAATTGTGTTGTACTTTTTATTAATATGACTGTTGCAGCACATATGTTGTTATATCATAATGCACACATATCAGATGCATACGGTGAGATACATCTGGGAAGGTATACACAACTGTGATGTTTACACATGACAGGAATATGGCTATATACATATACATATGTTGATATATGTCTACATTTACATACACATGTATATTCATACATATGTATGTATACACATCTGTATAGTGCATCATATATATGGCCATGTGTAGATCTCTTTGTATATACATATATATATATATATATATATATATATATATATATATATATATATATATATACTCGAATGTGTAAAAATCTGTTAACCAGTTTACTGTGTAATTTAATTTAATCCTGACTTGTGCTCAGGACTAACTTTAACCTGTGGAACTTGTTTAACTTGCTTACTTATGTAATCTCTGTAAATAATCTGTTTGTAATATGTAATGCTGGTATTATGTAATGCTGTATCTGCTTACCCTTGGAGCTTTTCTCCCCGGGCCTCCGCTGAAAATGGACATGCATCCAGTCGGACTATCCCGGTCAACAAATATAAAATAAAATAAAATAAAAAAATAAATATAGATATATGTATATACAGCTATATATGCATGTGCATCCTATGTGTACAGATATACCTATTTATGTAGATATATATGTAGATATCTATAACTACATGTGCATATATCTATCTATATATGTATATGTGTAGACATATATTGCTGTGTATATGTATATATTTGAGTGTTTATAAATATATATATATATATATATATATATATATATATATATATATATATATATATATATATATATATATATCCATGCATGCCAATATGTATATGTGTATATATCTATATAGATATATGGATAAATATATATACATATATGTTCACCATATGTCCAAAACACGGAGTGGAGTCCTACCTCAGCCCCAATAGTCTCAACCTCTTAGTGCAAGGGGATATCAGGTATGTATTGCAGGTATATATGTAGACTGTTGCTACTGTAATAAGGGTTGTCTTAGCAGACATATTGGGTGTGGGAGGTCACATCTGCTTTTAGCATGTGTGCCACTGGCTACTGAAAGACATCCTAAGAACATCATAGTACAATACCACTGCTAGCACAGTAATGATCCTGTGGACTACAGCAGAGATATGACTAATATATATGGACAGTCTGGCACTCTGTGGTCAGTCCAGAAGTGTACACATATCCCCTTCATGTGAGACATGTGGACCATGCCTCCCTGTTAATAGCCATGTACATGGGTATATCACGTAAATACTGGACTACATATGCCCACACAGTTTATGCATGCACACACGCCAGTCTGTCCTGACACATAATACCTGGTGGTGCAGGGGTCTCATGGCCACATACTAACCAGTAGTTAATGACATACATCTGCACAGAATCTCACTGCTTTGTCAGAAATACACAACAGTTATGGTGGCCTGGCAGCAGTATGTCTTGCAAATAACTGGACATATCAGCACACTGGTTAATTACACTAGGCTGCTAGGCATCTCACAAAGCACTGTGCAAACTACAGGCAGACTGCCACAACACTGGATTACATTATGTATGGGGCACTAAACATGAACCTGCAATTATAGCAGGCTTTACATGCATGTCACAGCACAGAGTAAGAGAAACCTGTGTGAAAGTGCATACTCACAACCAATGTAAACATAGCCACAACCACATATGGTACACATGCTTAATAAGACATTATATGGACTGTCTGAGTAACACCATCCTCATATGTGCCACTCACACACTTACCCTACATACACTGGGTCATGGCACTGTGTGGTCCAATGGTTGTCTGTGGTATGGGACATGTATGTGTCTGGCCCTACAACATGTGAGCCAACAGTGTACCATTCACTGGAGCAGCATGCCACATCAGATAGAACAGGACTGACAACAGTGGCATCTACCACAGTCTGTGCATAGCCCAAGGTATGTATGTATACTGTCAACAATCACCCTGGGTACACAGACCCCAGTACTGTACACACAACCACAGAATGGCCAAGCTATGTCCTCAGAAACAAATCCTACTATACATAACATGTCTAGCAGTCTGATATCTGTCTGGTTTGTTATCAGGTATGCTGCCTGTAAATAATGGTTTACAGGACATATGCACCTCTTACTGCAGGACATATGTACAAAGGTTGACAGACTTGTGGCTGGAGTGACGAACACTGCCCCAATATTGGCATGTTGCTGTGATAACCTCATACATTTACTGTCGTACCAGGGTTTGTTGTGATGTATGTCCTATGAAGGATATGAAGTCAGTAACTATCATGGCTGTCACCATATACTGACTGCAATCCTCACACTATACTTCTGCAGTTCTCAGATAGGTGTTCTCTGAGTAACACAAAAAAACAAAAGGCTCCACACACTGCCTATTCTGCAGATGACCCTACAGATGGGGAGTTCCTCATAAACATTGCACTGTCATGACAGGTATTAAAACATGTAGACCAGCCATATCCACACACACCCTGTTAAATCAACATTACTCCAAATGCAGAATAGCAACACTTACATTCTGTAGTCACATCAGGCACATCCCTCTCCTGTGTGTTGGCCTGTTTCCACAGTGTATGTTGTTAGAGGTTAATCTCAAATCCATCTGTGATGCTGTTTGCCAAACACCAGATCTAGGTTCTGCTCACAGTGAATGAAAAGGCCCAACAACAACATGATGTTCCTAGATATTGGAGTGGGTTTCCATGCAATTGGCTATGGGAATGTTACCATAGCTGTTCCACATGCAATCAGCTGGAGGAGGGCTGCAAGTCATGCAGAGGCCATCAGCTGATCATGAGCATCACTTACAAAACACAAGCTGCTGCCTAAGCAAAGCAGATGTAGTTCTCCACATCCACCAGAGAGGGAGTGAGAAAGAGACAAAGTAAGTCAAAGAAGAGGTAGGAGAGTACAACCTAATCATGTTTGTGTCACACACCTACCAGTACAGGGTTTCAAACCCCTGACTGACTATGTATTGATATCACATGTCTATGCAGTTTTTGCATGAGCCACATAGCGTACATGTTGAGGAGCTGTCCAAACATATATGTGTTGCTGAGTGACATCTGCAACAGTGATATGGTAGCGATACGGTAGGTGTAGTACATGTGCCTGTCCACATGAACAGGTGTCAGTGTTAACATAGCCACACTCTCTCAGGGACTCACACACATTGAAACACTTAACAGGGTCAGAATACACTTCCTAACTAGTTTGCCACAATACAGTAATGTGCAGGTATCACATGCACCACAGGGGTTATTCGGAGATTATATAGGCAAAGGGTATGTGAAGGTGTCTGACATCAGGCAGCATGCTTCATTATGCCAATGGGAGTTGTAGTGAGTGTGAATGTGGTCAAAAGCATCATACAAGACACACACAGACACAGGGTGACAGTACTGACATGCATGCGTGCACTGCTTCACAGTTGTGTAGTGGTTGACTGTGCCAGAAAGCTATAGAGGCTAGGTGAAGGGTATACCTTGGTATCAGGACACATGACAAATGGTCTGCAGAGTGGTTCAGGGGTGTAGTGTCTGGATTGGCCTACACAGGTGGGTATTGTATTCAACATCCAGTCACCTGGGTAACTTTTGTGTGTGGCCATTGCTGTGCAAAGCTTGCCATGTATGTGTTCTTTAGTTCATGACATGGATGCTGTCTGGGATGTGCACATGTCCCACATGCATGTACAGTGACATGTGGAACTGTACCTGGGGTGTCTGGCCCATGTTGTGTACACAGATTATTATCATCAGATGTGCCAGTCCTGGCCTCATGTGGCAGGAACTGGTAATGGGCAGCAGGTTGACCCCGCACCTACACTGATAGTATGATACAGGTATTCCCTGGTGTCAGTGGCATCTGTCCATACAGGGAATGTGTTTAAGGCATGGTATGTCCTTTGTAGGTCACATTTGATGGCACCACAGATGTTGCAGCTGTCCAATGGGGAAGATAGTGAAGGTGCACTGTCTGCATGTACATGCCTATTGTACTGACGGACAGAGTGCCATGGCCTTTGTAGGCCACTGCAATCACACCAAGGTTACTATCTGTGGGGATTATGCAGGGTACTACCAACATAGCAGTTGTTGCCTAGGCAAGTGTGTTTGTGTATGAGCCATGGGTTGAGAGTGTTCTCTGGGTAATACAAGGGTTGCTCACTTTGTTCACCAGAACTTGATGTCACATGTAGGGGTATGGATTGGCACCCCAGCCTCTCAGCTATTTCACATTTGTTATCCTTGTGAGGTGGACATTGTGACATATAATAGGACCACCATATAAGAAATGTGCAAAAAACACTTCACAATGAGTCCATTTGTTACACACTCACAGCCACCTTCACACAGGATAAGAATGACAAGCACAGACACACACACACACACACACACACACACACACACACACACACACACACACACACACACACACACACACACACACACACACTTGCCATGCCTGGGATTACAACTTCTACCTAACTAGTTTATTAGACTACACTAGTATGCAATTATAGGAGGTGCCATGGAGATTATTGGAGTACTCGTTCCCCAAAGGTATATTTCACTGGGAATGACATCAGCAGGCTTGACAAAGAAGGTCAATGGAGGTTGTAGTGACTGTAAATGGCCTAAAAAGCATTGCACCCTTCACAAACAAGCCATGTGGGGGAATAGAACCCCTACCAAAAGACTATATCACACTACAGCATTCTGCTGTTACAGGATGCACCACGGAAATTACTGGGTTATACCTTTCCCAAAGCTGTATTTTACAGTGAATGGCATCAGCAGGCTTACCAAAGTAGGGCATTTGAGTTGTAATGAGTGTGACTAGACTAAAAAGCATTGCTCCCTACATAGACAAAGAAACACACACACAAACATTCACACTTGCCGTGTGTGGGAATAGAACCCCTACCAAAGTATTATATCACATTACAGAATTACGCTGTTATTGGACACACCACAGAGATTACTTGGCTACTCTTTCCCCAAAGGTGTATTTCAAAGTGACTGACATCAACAGGCTTCCCAAAGTAGGGCAATGGAGGTTGTAGTGACTGTGAATGGCCTCAAAAGCATTGCACCCTACACAGACAAAGAAACACACACACACAAACATCCACACTTGCCATGTCTGAGAACAGAACCCCTACTAAACTACTATATCACACTACAGCATTACACTGTCATAGGACACACCACAATGATGACTGTGCTACTTCTTTCCCAAAGGTGTATTTCAAAGTGAATGACATCAACAGCCTTGGCAAAGTAGGGCATTTGTATTGTAGTGAGTGTGACTAGCCTAAAAAGCATTGCTCTCTACACAGACAGGGACACACACACACACACACACACACACACACACACACACACACACACACACACACACACACACACTTGCCATGTCAGGGATTAGAACTCCTACCTAATTAGTTTATCACACTATACAGTTATAGGATGCACCACAGAGATTATTGGGCTACTTTTTCCCAAAGGTGTATTTCAAAGTGAATGACATCAGCAGCCTTGCCAAAGTAGGGCATTTGAATTTTAGTGAGTGTGACTAGTCTAAAAAGCATTTGCCCCTACACAGTCAGAGACACGCACACACACACACACACACACACACACACACACACACACACACACACACACACACACACACACACACACACACACACACACACATAGTTACCATGCCTGGGATTATAACTCCTACCTAACTAGTTTATCACACTACAGCATTATGCAGTTATAGGATGCAACACAGAGATTACTGGGCTACTCCTTTCCCAAAGGTGTATTTCAAAGTGAATGACATCAGCAGCCTTGCCAAAATAGGGCATTTGAATTATAGTGAGTGTGACTAGCCTAAAAAGCATTGCTCTCTACACAGACAGAGACACACAAACACACACACAGTTACCATGTCTGGGATTAGAACTCCTAGCTAACTAGTTTATTACACTACACCATTACACAGTTATAGGACACACCACAGAGATTACTAAGATTCTCCTATCCCAAAGTTGTATTTCAAAGTGAATGACATCAGCAGCCTTGCCAAAGTAGGGCATTTGAATTGTAGTGAGTAAGACTAGACTAAAAAGCATTGCTCTCTACACAGACAAAGGCAAACAAACACACACAGTTGCCATGTCAGGGATTAAAACTCATACCTAACTAGTTTACCACACTACAGCATTATGTAGTTATAGGACACACCACAGAGATTATTAGGCTACTCCTTTCCCAAAAGTGTACTTTAAAGGGAGTGACATCAGCAGGCTTGTCATAGTACAGCTATGTGGAGGTTAGTATGTGTGCATGGGCCATAACCTATTCATCTAGAGGTAGACACACCACACTCAGGCACACGCAGGTTTATATTCCGATGTGCGTGTATACAACTGCTAGATGACTACTGCTTTGTACAGTCATGTTGCACAGCTAGCACTTGCACTACAGAGTCTGTAATGCTGAGGGATATGAGTGGCTAACTTCTACAGTGAGTGACATTTACACATCACCTGGTTGTATTTGGCTGTGTGCTGGGTGGGACAGGCCTCATGATGGAAGGCTCTTTGTCACTGTCACTCTCTTCCACACATCTATGTATGTGTACGTTTGGCATACTATAGTGTGTTGTCCTTGGATATATGTGTGCATTCCTATCCAATGTGTGTGCAAAGCATAACTAGTGGATACTGAGGTGTGTATACACTAACATCTACAACTGTCAGATATGTACAGTCCACTGTTGTTGGCAGACATGGGCTTCATTTGTTTAAGTGTGTGAGCATGCACAGTATGCCCTTCTGTATTGAATGTGTGGATCCATTCCAGGTAGTTTGTACACCACTGCATACCTTTGTGTTTTACACCTACAGGTAGCAAACTGTTTCTGCAGGATATCTGTAGATCAGTTGGCAATATGGGGTCAAACTGTGCAAGGGATAGTGTGTACTGTAGGTTTTTGTGTCTGTACTGCTTCAGCTATATGGTATTAGTGTTAGCAGGGATATTCAGACGTGTATTTTTATACACTGTGATGTTTTATGTCCTCAAGTACTGTCAGGTGGACATTTTTGCTTGCAGTGATGTCCTGGGGAACACAGGGTGAATGCAACTGTGTCCAGTATTTTGGTCAAATGCCTACATAGTCATGGAAAGTTATGCCATTCTGGATGGGGGAGCTGCAGACACTTGCTGCTGGGTCTGTGTATTCAGTTCAGCACCTTAGTACAGTGATGGTGGAGGATCCCATATGTGTACATCCACTGACATGACAGTATGGCCTTATCTTGCTGTGGCAATACCTTAGAGCTGTACAGATTCACACAGGTTACCCAGAGGCAGGGGTCATAAGTCAGGACATTACCCTTATTGTGGTGTTCAGGCAGGTTTGTAGCCACCAATTTTTGTATTTGCAGCCAGGGATAGTATGCGCACATGGCTGTGTGTCGGACTTTGCACATTCCATGCTGCCCATGCTCCCATCCCCCCTCTATTATTCTATCCTCTTCCATACATTATGCATAAATTCTGTAATACTTTCCCTAGTTATCACCTCATCACAGCTGTATTTTGGTGTTGGTCCATAGTTCATGCAGTGGGACATGGTGGACATGTTACTGTGGTTTGTCCACATGGCCTTGCATATGGCTTATGTGGAGTGTGTTATGTTGTTATTTGGGTGTCCATGACATAACATACATTGGCATCACGGGTGAGATGCAGGCCTTTGGCAGAGGCCTGTAGGCCATTTGGTGGTGATGCAGGCCAGCTGTAGCAGGCCATTGCATTCTGTCAGTCCGACATTCCCAGACTGCCATACAGTATATTCCCCTGGGGTGACAGGGTAGGTGTGCTAGGTGTTCATGCCAATATTTTCTATCAGTATTGATCAGGTAGTGTGGATGCTAGCAGGGTGCTGCTTACAGCTAGGGACACACCTGCATGGGACACGGGCACTGCATGCTGCCTTCTTTTGCTATTGCCATACACATGTGGGGGTCATATTGTACCCATTCCCAACAGCAGGGATACGACCAGAGAGGTACCTGTGGGTGGCGTTTGGGTGAGCTGGGTACATGTGTGCTATGGACACTATTGCATCTGACTCACAGATATGCATGGGGTATTCCAGTTATGCTAGCTTGTGCAGGGACATCAGCCATTTCCCAATACATCAGTCCTATCACCTTTGCAATCTGCAAGTGTTCGGACAGACAACATCAGTATTCCCTACTACAAGCCCAGATAATGTGAGGCATACCTTTATGTACAATTCCAAAGGTGTGTCCATTTCACAGTTACACATTATATACTCTATGTTATGTCTGGGGTACTTTTTCCTATGCACAGCTTGTATATCTAGCCCAACAGTCATGCCATGTCCACCTTTCTGATGGTGACCCATATTACCGCCATATATTTACAATGGCTTACTGCTAGCATGTGTTATACTGGGGAGCATTGTCTTTGGCACTGCATTTGTGAGGACTTGGCCATGGCATCGGCAGTAGTGGGCAATGGCCACCAGGTCAAACCTCAACATGCATACATACTGACCACTATCATACAATATGAAACACACAACTACCTAACACACGCATACCTGCATATTGTACAAATGCTAGAATCTATCCTGCTACCTTGGCCACCTCAGGCCATCTGTGCTCCACTGTTATTATACCTACACATACATGTTACTACATGTCTACATCAGATTGGAGGGGGGCACACCTGACTGTTACTACATTTCTACATAGGATTGGGGGGCACACCTGACTGTTTCTACATTTCTATATAGGAATGGGGGCACACCTGACTGTTTCTACATTCTTACATAGGATCGGGGGGCATACCTGACTGTTTCTACATTTCTACATAGAATTGGGAGGCACACCTGACTGTTTCTACATAGGATTGGGGGGGCACACCTGACTTTTACTACATTCCTACATAGGATTGGGGGGCAGACCTGACTGTTTCTACATTCCTACATAGGATTGGGGGGGGGGCACACCTACTGTTTCTACATTTCTACATAGAATTGGGAGGCACACCTGACTGTATCTACATTTCTGCATAGGATTGGGGGGGGGCACACCTGACTGTTTCTACATTTCTACATAGGATTGGGGGGTACACCTGACTGTTTCTACATTTCTACATAGGATTGGGGGGGCACACCTGACTGTTACTACATTTCTTCATAGGATGAGGGGGCACACCTGACTGTTACTACATTTCTACATAGGATTGGGAGGGGTCACACCTGACACTTGTACACATTTGCTATGACTGTACTGGTATGTCAGGTACTCCATTTCATTCTGTATTCTATCCTATCATGCTGACTAGAGGCATATCAGTGTACTACAGGTTTTTGGTTTGATTGCCCTACATACCAGTTTCTGACTTCTTACCCATCAGATCTAACATCCCACTTCCTGACCTGATGTAGTCTGTCTGTGTAGGCCTGGGGGGGAAGTTACCCATAGCCATCATTCAGAGGCCTTAGCACAGCCTTTGTTTGTGTTTGTCTACACCTGTTCTGTTAGCTGAGACTATTGTTGGGTATGTGAAACTCCCTGACTGGCACATGTGAGTCATATGGACACACATGTTGTCCAGCACATTTCCTGCAGTGGGTTTTGTCGCCATGTGTAGTACTGGCTACTATTGTGACACCAGTACTGGTTACAGATCTCATGGTGCCACTATAGGTGTCTACTATCTGCTGGCATCCCATTCAGCCACTCAATTTCCTTGCATGCTCACATCCATACCATAGATACAAGTAACAACACATACTACTTCATTTGGCAATTAGTAAGGAGAGTGACTTACCTTGTGGGTGTGCCAGTTTTGGGAATGGTGCTGGAGGCTGCCTATGTCAGATCCACATAGTACACTTCCTATACATGGCTGAGCACAGGTAGTGTCATGTTTGGCATCCCTTTTACTGTATGTGCGAGTCAGACAGAGGTGTCATTCTCTGGGTCCCTCCTGTGACAGCGTATGTGGTATGTGTTGCCTCTTGCCAAGGCCAGGTCATACTGGGCATGCCTCCTTCTGCCTACTGGGACAGGCTCAGTTGTTGCTCCTCCAAGTCACTCTGTGCCTGAGCAGGCCTTGGCAATGGTGGGGGGCTGTGTGGCCCTGCCCCATGCTGTTCCTGCTGCAGCTGTTTCCACAGAATCATATTGTGTAGCATGGCACATACGATGACAATTGTAGTACACGTAGCTGGGGAGTACTGCAAGGCTCCACCTGATGTGTCCAGCCACCAGAACCATGACTTGAGCATCCAAAACACACGCTCTATTACAACTCTTGTCTGTACTTGTGCATCATTATGGAGTTCTTCTTTGGGTGTGTGTGCATTTCTGATGGGTGTCATCAGCCATGACTCCAGCGCGTAACCAGTATCTCCCCCTAGGTGACCATAACGGATGTCCCCAATGGCAAATCTCTGGTACAGCTGCATAAGATGCCAGATGTGGGAATCGTGATAGCTACCAGGGCAGCCAACACACACATTCATTATAATGCCCAGGGCATCACACATGACCTGGCAGTTGATGGAGGGGAAGCCCTTACACTTGATGTAGACCCTACCCAGCTCACCAGGTGGTGCTTTGATGCATATGTGCGTGCAGTCTATAGCACTCACGATCTCAGGATATTCTGCTATTTGGTGGAAGAGATGAGTATTGCTGGCCAACGCCTCACGGGTGTTGAGAAAATATACGTGCTCACTGGCATGTGCTGACATCGCATCAAGGAACTGATAGAGTACCCTGGAAGCTGATGCCTGTGAGATCCCCATGTTATCCCCAGTTGGCCTTTGGAAGGTACCTGTAGTTAGTATTTTTAGGCCTACACATACCTTGGTATCCACTAGGATGGGTTCCCCTCTGTTAGTTCTGTGTGTGAGGCATGGCCGGCACAGCTCAACAATTTGCTGTAGGAGGTCCCTGTCCACCCTATAGCGCTCCACTATCTCCAGCTCATGTAGCCCCTGGTAGGTTACCCTGGGTCTGTGTACTATTCTCCGTCTCCTCACTGTGGGTTGGTCAACAGCATTCTTATCTTCACCACCCTCAGCCTCTTTCACATGTTGATGTATGATAGCTATTGCAGCCCCTATCATTTTGTTGTTTTTGTTTGTTAAAATTCCCCCACCTGTATATACCAGTGGTGTAGAGTATTTGGGAAAAACCAGAGGGAAAGGTGTTTGCATAGTTTATAGTAGTGTTCAGGGCTGGGCACGTCTGTTCCCTGTGTAATTTGCTGATTCTGATACATTTCACCTGCCAGCTATGCTAGTTCTCCTAGATTACCTTCCTACTGCTGTTTTCCCTTCCCATTGCCTTCCTGTTTAAGCCCAGGAGTGCGCCATGCAAACACAGTGCTCAAATGTGCACAGAGTTGCTATTTCCTGGTTTACTTTTTTTTCCATTTAAAACCCAGTGAGTGGCGCGCACACCTGCTTAGGCAATGTAAAGAGTGCTAGGCAGCCTCAGACACACCCCTTGCTTCGCTCTGCTAAGCTATGGGCAAACCCGACCCACAGGGCTCCAATCCAATTACAGTATGCCTGAAGCACACCCCTATGATCTCAGCTAACTCCGAGGCTTGCACCAAGCTATTCCTGCTCTTACACTGTTGGGTGCTGACTAGCATTCAGGGGAAATCTGGGATTCAGTATCATTCCCCTCATTTGCATAGGATTGCCTGCTGATGCATAGTTACAGGTCCCACACTGAGCCTCCCCCCTTACAACCACTATTCACTGGCCATGTTGTCTTCTGCCTGCCATTGAGTATAATGGCAAAATAGTGATTCTGGTTAGAATGCTTATTTTAGTGGTTTTATTTTATTTTTCACCTAATCCCATTTGCACACCACTGCCCTATGCTTAAACAGCCGAGATCAGCTAAAAAAAAAATTAAAAGTTATTTTTTTTTTATTTTTGCAACTGTTTTCCATGCTAATGGCCATATATTTGGCCATTAGTATGCTTTCTACATAATATCCACCCTTTATTTGGAGTTGCCATGGCTCCGTTTTGTAGTTTGCAGAAATGTACTCCATTACTAACCAAGTACATTTCTACAGAGTACATTAGTCCTGCATGGCCGGCTTTCAGCTTTCTGGATGGCAAATTTACCTAATTTGCATGGATTTCACCTGCAAATGGGGAAATTTGCATACAGGAGCTGACTCCATGCAAGACTAGTGCGCTCGTGCACATCCCTACAGCATATTCCTGGATAGCACAGCATTCATATTGCCTGCTGGAGCTCCTGCACTAGTCCTGCATACCACGCAGGGCTTGCTGAATCTGGGGGACAGTCTTTTTAGTAGAGTTTAACATTAGTCATGGATTTATTAAATGTGGCATATATTGATAATTCTTGTCTGGTAAAGAACATTTTGTTGCATAGCATGAAATAATAAATGAGATATTATTTGATAGTCTTTCAGTTTAAGAGCTATTCAAGTCACTAACAGTTTTTGATCTGTAACACTGATTCATTTAAAATAACAGTATGATTCTCTTATAAAAGGCAGCCTCTTAACATTTCAGTTCGATATACAAAATCAAAAACTTTATCCCTGTACTGTATGAAATTCAATCAAACATAATTTACTTACTAATGGAAAGTCTCTTAATTCAAGGTAATATTATTGGTTTGATAATGCAGCCTTTATAAGCAGGATCATCCTTAAGGAAGGTAATGTAATATTATCAGTAAGGCTCTGCATCCTGCAATAATAAAAATAATATAATTACAGAAAATTGGTTTATGCTAACAATGCAAACATCAGCTAACCAAGAAATTTAACAACTGATTACAGCTGAGCCGCTCCATAATTAAGCTAATTCACATAAATGTAATCAACATATTAGTGAGGTACAGAATAAATTACTTGAGTTATGAATAAATCCTTAAGCAGCTCGCTTGGATAAGTGCAGAGGAATCAGATTTAATGAAAAATAGAATATTGTCTTTCCATTTTGTAGTTACAGCAATAAAATCAGGATCTATGTTCTTATATCATATCTTTTTTTTTTTTCGTTCCTACAAAAATTTATTAGACAGATGGCAAAAAAGACTTAAACTAATACACATTGGGTACATAGAACTTCCAAACAGTACAGGTATCATATAACATCTATTTTAGTTATATAAAATGATGAAGTGTTATACTATTTATAGATAAACATGTATTTCAGTTATGTAAAACGCTGAAGTGTTATACTATTTATAGATAATAAATGAGCACTAGGAAATGTAAAGCATAGCCCAATGTATTGCATAGTTTGTGTGGAAAAGAGAAAAAAGATTAATGTGTGCCAACACATATATATACACACGTGCACACATATATACTCAAACACAATTACATGCAAACACACACATACTCACAGTCACAGTCACAAATGCACACAGGCCTGCTCATGCATATATGCATATGAATGTATGAGAAAAGTACAAAATGCAAAAAGATCAGGAGTCAAGGCACTGAAAATAATATTCCCTGTGATTCACTAACTCCGTATAGGCTCCGTGTGAAGCCTACAAAGAGTTTATATGTTTATGTGGTGGTATGCATAACACGGTAGTGCACAATGCATATTAATTGCACATGGTGTGTCTAAGCTAGGTTTTATGGGTGGCAGCAATGTTGTTGGCCAGGAAACTGTGTAAGCAAGCATGGATATCAATTCTGTGTAAAGGAAAGCATCTACGGTCTACGTATTTGCATGAAATGCCACAGTGATAACCAGGACAGCACAGATATCTGTCAATCTGCAGGTGCAACACATCTGGTCAAAGAACAACATAATGAGGGGACAACTAACTAGAAACAGGGACATATGTGACATAGATATCACACAGAAATGTGTTATAATGAAACTCTCTCAACTTCTTAGAGCACAAAATCTGGACCAAGCCATAAATAATGGGAGGAAAAGGCCCAAAACTAGGGACAGATTTTTAATATTGGTCTTCTAAACTTGGGAAGTTGAAGGAATAATAAGTTGCTGTACCATGAACTTTCTGAAGAGCATGAAGTTTGAAATGCAAATGTCTGTCAACAGTTAGTGACTGCAATGGCATGCCAATGATTTGCCATTAAACCAATATGTTATGAGGAAAAGATCAACAATATGAGATAATAAGTGGACATTCTGCACAAATCAGAACATTTGAGAGGTATGACAAATGTATGTAATAGTGACTCACATCAGTCCTGAGATCATCCCGGTGATATGGCAAAAAGCAACAAATTTGATTAGTAAAACATCTGGACATCCTGGGATATCTGGACAATTGAGAGGTATGATTATGTGAAGTATAATATTCAAACACCATACAGAATAGTGTACCTACAGTGCAGAGTATTGTGATATCTCATTCATGGCTTTTATTTACTGAAGCTGTGTTAATGATCTGTAATGGGACATGGACTGCCATGCAAAATGAGCACTCAGAGAAAGTGTGTGTATTGAATAGGGACACACATATCAATTGTAGGAATGAACACAGGGAAGAGGACAGGTGAAATTACCTAATGTGCAGCAGAGGAGGGTATGTCAATGGAAGATGGTTGCAGCAGCACATATCTATATGATACAGTAGGGACTGTACAACAAAAATGTGTTTTACGTGACTGTCACACAAGGTGACATAACAATGGATAGGATGTCTGTGTGAGATAAGCATCTTTACATACATAATGCAGAGGAAATTTATCATGGATCTGACATACAATTAAGGTAGGGTGAGAAGCTATGCAAATTGATATGCCTGAATTTGAGTGCACTGTCAGCAGAGGTCTCCAGCAAGGTGGGCACAGGTAAAGGCTCATAGAAAACATTACAAGAACCAGCCACAATCATGGACAATATCAGAATAATACCACCAGTAATCCCATTCTCCTGACATCACATGTTTGATTTACGGTGATAAGAGATGAGTCTGCAGACATACACACTTGAACAAGTATTATGATACATACACAATGTTGTTAAACACCTATGTATGTAGTGTATGCACAAGTAGAACAGGTAGCATGCATGCATCTGGTGTAACAATTTGACTGGTGTTCTGCACCATCAGACAGCCATGTATATTCCACAGAAAGAATACTTAGGTATAGCCAATAAGCTGTGTGACAGCTCACTGTGACAAAGGTGGTACACTTTGGTTGCATATCACTGTAAGAAATGTTGGGAGGTACATGAAGAAGGGTGCATTGTACACAGTTATTGGTGTGATGAAGGCTGGAACCATGAAGGAATTATGGTGTCTGATGTAGATGTCCTTCACATACCCAGTACTTGTGTTACATTCTTGGGAGGAGTCAGAACTGTGACTACATGGTGGTCAATGTACCACTTACCCTCTACCCCAGGACATAATTCACATATGTTTTGGTCTGATTGTAGGGTGCGATGTCCACTTTATACTTGGGCAGTGTGTTTGTTTCCTGATTCAACAAATCCCTTCATGTTTCTTGTCAATGCAAGTGTTGTCATGCCTGTGGCAGCAGTGTTTATCTGTTGCTACTGTCTGTACTATACTAATATCACAGTTGGACTCAATAATTGCCCACATTCTGTACTCCTTCAGGAAGCGGTGTGGACACAGTATATATATCTATATATATATATATATATATATATATATATATATATATATATATATATATATATATATATATATATATATATATATATATATATATATATATATATATATATCATATATGATGTCCCTCAATTACTGGCCATGAAAGGGCCTAGCAGAAAGCCCTGATGTGTGCACCAGATCACTGAGCCTGAGATAGAGGTCATATCACACATTTCAACATAGTGAGGTGCCAGATATGTGATACACTGTTCTACCTATCTGGTGATATAGCTGTTTATGGCCACATATAACAGTGTTGAAGGAACACCTCAGTGTGGATTTGTATCAAATCCCTTGACCTGATCAAGTTCCACAAGATGTTACTGTTGTCATTATGCATGTCCTCAATGACCTCTTTGAGGACATTAACAGACATGATGCAGCATTAACAGCTCACAAAGGTGTGTTGCACACAGCCAGAATATGACTAGTGTACATGTAGAAGAGGTACATGATCACATGTTGGTCCACCTCATGCGTGCATCACATGCTGTCTCCTCTACTCAGATGGGTGCATGTTGATATACATCCTTGTATGGGAATATACCCCACATGGAGGATGTTGTGAAGTGTGTATTCAACCATATCAAGAAGGAGTATGTGCTATGTCATGCCATAGGTGATCTGTGATGTTGTCACAGGACATTCCTTCCATGTAATTAGCCTGGATGAATGTAAGACAGTTTATACTACCTATAGTGATCTGCCATAGTGTTTGGCACAAACCTCCTGTAGTTATCATTGAGAAACACTCCCAGCTAGAGATTTACACTTACACTTACATCAGTAGATGGATAATAAATTGGGTCACAGACAGAATACATACTATAAAAGTTGGTGAATCAACCTGTACCCTTAAAGTTGTCAGCACTGGCAAACCCCAAGGATTTGTGCTTGACCCTTTACTGTTTCGACTCTATTTATTGAGAGTTCGGGTTAAAGTATATGTCCTTTGCCTTACCAATTTTGATGATTCTTGCATACTCAGTGCAATCATTGAGTCCACCAATGATGATAACATAGCATGGGAGGAGGTATGAATGGGGGCAAAGGCGCACGATCTATAACTAAATGCAGGAATGTGTCTTTGTTGATGTTGTCCATCTGAAAAGTGGAATTTCCATGTTAATCACAGCATTGACAACAGTCTTGCTATGCTGACATAGAGTGATGCCAGTACTGGTAACACATGTAGATAGCAGTCTGAACTTCTACCACAAAGTGTCCACACTGGTATTCAAAGCCCATGTTGTGTACTACATGCATAACCACTTCATATGCAGATCTTAAAACTGTATAAAGCCACTGTAGTCAAACCTCATCATAAGAGTAATAGAGTATAATGTTCTCGTTGGCATGTACCTCAACAGACACATGCAGCAGCTGAATAAATCACAGGGATTTCTCAGAAAGACAACAAAGGGCCTACAAACCATGTCATGATGTATGTTGATAGAAATAAAAAAGTCCCTGTAATCTGTCTGGCATAGGATGAGCCAAAAACACAGCATCCATGGGACCGGACAGCATCCCAGGCTACATTTTACATGAACTTCAGAATGAACTGGTGCCCCACTTAAGCACCATGTTCAATAATAGCCTCACATCAGGCTTTGTGCCCACTGAATGAAGCACAGCAACAGTTATCCCACTCCACAAAGGGGGAACCACCACTGATCCTGGGAATTATCGACCTATTAGCCTGATGAGCCTGGTCTGCAAGGTCATGGAACGTATCATCATGGAACTCATAAACAAAGATATTGGTAACCTCCAAACTCTGGATCCCACCCAGTTCAGGTTTGTAAAAGGCATATCATGCCTCCTGAACCTGATCAACTTCTTTGAGGCAGTCACCAAAGCCGTGGATGAGGGTAAGGTGGTTCACACAGCCTACCTTGACCTCGCCAAGGCTTTCAACACCATCCCCCATTCTGGAATTATAGCTAATCTCACTAAACTAGGTATAAATCGCTACGTCACAAGATGGGTTGCCAAATGGCTCACTGACAGAATGCACACTGTAAAAGTTGCAGACTCCAAATCTGACCTCAAACCAGTGACAAGTGGCGTACCACAAGGTTCCATCCTGGGACCTCTCCTGTTTGTATCTACTTTTCTGAAGTACAGGCTAACACAGAAGGCCTCTGGCTAAAGAAATTCACAGATGACTGCAAACTAGGAGCCATAGTCAAGTCCCCAAATGATGTGGACATCCTACAGAAGGGAATCACTGAGACAGATGCCTGGTGTCAGAGCCATGGCCTCAAGTTCAATGCCAAAACGTGCAGTGTCATCCCCTTTGGTAAAAACTCTGTACCCATGAACTACCACATATGCAGAAATCTACTTAACACCAAATGCGTGATAAGAGACCTTGGGACCCAGGTGGACAGTAGTCTCTCCTTTGATAGTCACATTGCCACAGTAGTCAGGAAGTCCTTCTACATGGCACACCTCATCATAAAAGGGTTCTCATCTAGGAAAAAAAAGAGGTCATTGTTCCCCTCTACTCGTCACTCATTAGACCCATTATAGAGTACAACACCCCTTTTGGAATGTACCTCACAAGACATCTGCAGCAGCAGCTGTAAAGGCCACAGAAGTACCTCACAAAGAGGATTACTGGCCTCAAACAAATGCCCTTCACTGACCACCTCAAAAAACTCCAGCTTTAGTCCGTAGCATATCGCCTACTCCGAGGTGATCTCTGCCTAATATATAAAGTTATGTCAAACCCAGAGCTGTTGGACATGCTACACCTAAAGAAATCCCAATCCCTCCAAGCTACACACTCTAGGGACCTAAACCTTGTCACCACAATAAACAGGACATGCTGGAGGGATAGATTCCTGTCCCAGATACTTCCTATACTCTGGAACAAGCTACCCATCTATGTCAAGCAACGTTCTTCATTAGCACACTTCAAGAAAAATCTTGATAAGTGGATGAGAAATAGGAAATACACCCCGGGCATCACTTCTGTGTCTCTGTTGGACAGTGGCACAGGCAAATAACTTTCTTGGGTGGCATAAGCTATGGAACCTTGCTGGCTAGGCTTACGTAGGCCCTTGGGACTATAGCCTAGTACCTACCTATGAACCTATGATGTCTGCCTGTCCTCAAGGCCAGTGTATGACCCTGCTGTGGTGGGGGTACTGCATATCCAAAAATCTGATATAACTGATGACATCAGCAGTGTCTGTTGAGGAGAATATGGTAATAACAGTATCCCACATGCTGGAGTAAAAGGCTCTCTGTAATGTTAAGTCAGAGCCCATATGTACACCCACACATGCACACACACACACACACACACACACACACACACACACACACACACACACACACACACACACACACACAAAACCTATTGACCGCAGTTAGAATATAACCCCATACCTACCTAATTAAATAACCTACAGAGCTCAGTACTTTACACTAGTGCCACGGCACAAGTCTGACTGGGAGCATATCAGACAACACCTTATAGCTGATGACATCAGCATTGTCTGTTGAGGAGAATATAACAGTGTGCCACATTCTGGTGTAAAATGCTCTCTGTAATGTGAAGCAAGAGCTCACAAACAAACACCCAGTTTACTGCAGTAATAATGGAACCCATACCTACCTAAATACTCAGACTACAGAGCTCAGTATTTTACAAAAGCACTATGGCACAAGTCTGAGTTGAAGAATGTAAGACAACACTTTATAACAGATGACATCAGCAGTGTCTGTTGAGGGTAATATAACAGTGTCCCACATGCTGGTGTAAAATGCTGTCTACAATGTCAAGCAAGAGCTTATGTGCACACATGCACTCATTTGACTGTAGTGAGAGTAGAAACTCTACCTAGCTAAGGTACACAGACTATAGAATACAGTACTTTATGCAAGTGTCATGACAAATGTCTGACATTTACACGACTGCAGGTGAACTTACAGTAGATAACATTAGCATGCCATATGGGGGACAAGATTTTAGTGGGCTGCATGAAATGGATGAGTAGGCATCTGCAAGAAGCAGAATGCTGACAATCCATGGTACTGGAGCAGTAACTGTGGGATACACACTTCTGTTCTTTTGTCTATAGGGACACACATGCCCAGTTGACTACAGTGAGAACAGAACCCCTTCCTAAGTACAAAGACTATAGAGCACAGTATGTTACACAAGTACCACAGCACATGTCTGACTTTGACAAGACTGTAAGTGAACTTATAGTACATGACATCAGCAGGCCATGTGGGAGAGATAATGTTGGGAGGCCTGCACAGGCTAAAAGCTTTATATGTTCATAGGAGACTACTAGCCTAATGGCCCTATGATGCTCAGAAGCCTAGCTGTGTATAACCACAAGTAGCCTTACTGAGCATAGTTGGATGGTCATTGTTAGCAGAGTGATTGTGTGAGCAGAACCAACTGGCCTGTCCATGAGGGACATAGTTCTCATCCCAGAGGGGACTTTACAATCACCCAACCAGTAGTCAAGGTTGCACTTGAACAGGGTCATTGAGGAGCACTGCCTCACATGCAGTGAGAGCCAATTACAGAGGAGTGTGAGTCACTGGGGGATATAACTGTCTAAAAAAAAAACAGCCAACACACAATGCAGTGTAAAAATCATTTATTAAATTAAATACTGCAACAAATGAAAAAACAGTTTACTGGTTTCAGCAAAGCCTTCTTCAGTGTTGGTTACATTAAACACATACCCCCACAATTTCCTTTTATATATTAACCCTCTCCAATAAAACAATTAGTAAATATCATTTAGACCAGGAGGAAATAATGCCTCTAATTTAATTATCCAAGTACATTCCTTTTTATCCAACAAACTGTGCCAACCCATTCTATTCCAACTACTTATAAAAATACGATCAAACACAATAAACATATACTTAGCTGCAGGATGTAAAAATCATATGTTTATACAAAGCATTGGACATACTTTTATTTCTAACAACACTCAAATTTTCAAATATCCGAGACTTAAATTGCCTCAAAGTTTTTCCCACATAAAATTCTTTACAGGAACATTCTACTAAGCACATAACACATTCTGAAACACAATTAGCAAAACATCGAATATCAAAAACACAAGGGGTATTGGCAGATAAAAATTCTTTGGTTTTAACCATGTTTACATGCTGAGCAATTTCCGCAAGGGAAACACCCAACCAATGGCATACCTTCCATAGATAATTGTTTACTACCACCTTTATAGGTGTTCCTTTTAAAGTGATTCAAATAATGGCCAGTGATTTTACTTCTACTGTAAGTAAATCTGCACCTTTGTGGTAACATTTGTGCTAGCTTGTTATCCAACAAAAGTGTTTCCAATGTTGATGTATCAACTCACAAAATAATTTAATGTTACTCCCAAAACTAGTAACAAAATGAACCAATGTTTCAAGCTTTTTCTGCGAATTATATGTTAACAATGTCATTTCTATCAGCAGAGTAAGCATAGTCTCAGGCCCATTGTATCACAGATAGTTTATACTTCATACACAAAATATTTCTGATAATTCCTCAGTTTGTTTATGCAACTCATCATATGATGAACAAATCCTCCTAACTCTAAGGAACTGAGACTTAGGAATATTATACGAAGGATGACAACTACTAGCATCTCATAAGGAATTGTAACTAAATTCCTTCCTACATAAGGAAGTCTCAAGTGTACCAGCCACGCTTTTTGAAATCTTAACAAGCAAAAATGAAATCTCATACAAATTATAATTAACCTTAAACTGTAAACCCCATTTTTTGTCTATCAAATACTGTATAAACTCTTTCAAATACATCACATCCGATTTCCATATTAACCAGCAATCATCTAAATAACATCTCCATATATCAATTCCAGATATATACATATTGTGACTGTTGTTATATATCAGTCGTTCCCCTATATATCTCATAAAAAGGTCAGCATAAATGGGGGCAAATGATACCCCCACAACAGTACCTTTTAATTGCAAAAAACAATCACCATTAAAACAGAAGACGTTTTGAGTTAACACATGTTCAGTTAAACACAACAAAAATGTATTTAACCCAGGACTATATAAACTTACCCTGTTTAACCAAAATCCAACTGCTAATACCCCATCACAGTATGGAATATTAATATATAATGCCTTGATATCCATCGCACACATATACCAGGTAGCTTCAAGTTGCATATCATTCAAAATATTAAGAAACTGTGTAGGATCATAAATAGTGATCATACATGCACTAGTAACAGTTTCAAAAACAGAAAGAGGTTCAGTCAATGATCCATGGCGCGAGACTATGGGTCTGGCAGGGGGATGTAATTTATTTTTATGTATTTTTGGTAACATATGAAAATATTGAGGTAAAGGGTCAAAAAACAGCAAGATGGTATAATGTATTTTTAGTATTAATGCTCTCTTCCAAGGCCAAAACCAAGAAAGCATTGATCTCCTTCTTAAATTGTAAGTTAGGATCTAACACCATCCTCTGATAAAATTGTGGAACCATAAGTCTGTTAGCAGCTTCCTGAATATGCAAATCATGATGCCACAAAAACTGCCTCCCCCATCAGCTTTTTGTAATTCCCCTTCAAAGATTTTAAAGCTTGACATTGTCCAACAGTGAAATTGTTATTACATCTGTTCCTATAAGAAAAATCAAAATGTAAATCCCTTTATAATATTGGCTATGCACATTTGCCGTACTTGCATTTTTTTTTGGTTTTGGATATATCTGTCTCCCCAGCATGTTCTGTTTATGTCACGGGCTACTTTGAGAGCCCTGGGCCAAGTTATTCTTGTCCTATTTGATTTTCAGATGTCCAGCATTTCCAGTAGGGTAGGGTCTGAGACTGCTCTGTAAGTCAGTCATAGGTCACCTCTCAGCAGCCTGCACGATACTGAGTTCACTGAGAGGTCTTTCAGTCTTTCCGTGTATGTCATGTTTGGAGGCACTGGAGTCCCCCAGGCAAAACCCTGTGTTTTCTGTAATTGTTGAAGGTGTCTGGTGAGATATAGACAGAAGGGAGCATTGCACTCAGTTAGTGGTCTGATAAGGGTAGAGTAAAGCAGAGGTATGACCACCCTGCTTTTGGATGTGATGCCCATATGCATGATGTCTGCAATGCAGAATGCATGTATCACCATTATGGAAACATAGTGATGAAAGTATAGATTGATATCAACATGTGTTCCCAAGTCTCACAACATTGTTTGAGGTTAGAAGGGTGCTATGTATATCATAATTAGTAGGGGTACTTCATTGTCAAATGGGATGATGAGCCATTGCATGCTTTAAGGTTCAGTCTGTGAGTTTGGCACCAATCATTTGTGTGTGGCAGCCCCTACCATAGTATGTTACCCTCATTGAGATACTTTATTAGTACTTCCAGTTACCAGTCATCTGAAGTCTTAGTAGACCACAGGCCAGCTACCATTGCCTGTGCTTCAGAGAAGTAGTTCGCAAACAGCTGAGGGCCCTGCACATATCCTTGTGATAGTCTAATGGTAAGTGGCTAGTGGTGGAGGTGCAGTCCCCACTTTGAGAGTCTGTGTTCTGTCAGTGAGCCAGCTGCCTATCCCTCTACTACTGTACGGCTTAATTCCCACATGGTAGATCTTCACTATGACACATGAATGGGGGATAGTGTCAAAGTCCTTGGATAACTCAGCATAGGTGGTATGTCCTGTTATCCTTCATCCAAGTCTCTGAGATAAGTATCCAAGCAATCCACAAGGTTCAGTAAGTAAGATCAACCCTTGACAAAAACAAAATGGGTAGGGTCAAGTGTGCTGAAGGTTACCTATGTCCCTGTGGATATGGTCCATGCTGATTCCACCCTTTTTAGGCATATGGGTCAATAGTTATAGTTCTGCATGTTAACAGATTGATATGCATTGCATAGTACACAACATTTGATATTACATTTTGTAGTGTGGTTTATATATGTGTGGAAAAAATACTGAGATCCCAAGGTCGCAGTGCTTGGCAGGGTGCCAACACATGGATGTATTGTAAATATGTGAAATATTGTTAGATAAGGCCCTCAGTTTGTAATGTTTCCACATGTAATTTTATGTCATACACAAGAAATGGACAGTAAACAGCAGTAACACAGCATAAAATGTACATTTCCATAGTGCTGCAAGCAATAAGTTTTCACGATGGTTAGCAAAGTGCATACACATACTGGATACACATGGTTGCGCATAGTTAAGCAGTGTGAAAATGCAAGCTGCATTGCTAAAGTCTGACAATTAGTACTAAGTCTATGAAATACACCTGATGCTTAACTGACTCTGTGGTAGCACATGTTAATGCATTGCTACATTTCTTTTTTAGGCCAGATGGTACTGGGTTCAAATACAGGTGTGTGTAATACTTTAAAATACTTTGCATTACAGAGTGATCATGCTATGACATAAATTATTGATATGAGATGTGTTGCTGTGTGTTAGCATAGTGCAGTGGTGTCAAGTGGCATTGAGCAGGGATAATCACACCTATTTGCCAGAGCTCATCATTGGTGCATGATGCACACCTCTGAACAAACATGCAGCCCAAAAATTGAAGGGATCCTTTGCTTCTCCAGCATCTTATGTCTGGTGAGTGTGATTCTGTTTTTTTGACCAGATTAAAAGTGTTAAAATAGTGTAGATAGGAAAGTAGTGCAACGGGAAACAAGCAGGAGGAAGCACAAAGGGAAACCAGTACATGAATTCGCAGGAGGGAGATAGGAAAGAACCATAGCTATCCATTTATTTCACAAAGTAAAGTGAACATATGTGCAAAATATTTAACTGATCTTGGACTATCACCTCCAGAAAGAGGCAAGACCACAACACAATCATGTTGTATAGCTAACTGGACCAAATCAAGTGTATCAAGAAGATAAGTATGCAAAATGACAAGCCATGTATGGGATGATTTTTTTTTTTTTTTTGTGGGACAGGTGCCTATTCATTGTATATTTCAGAGAGAGTGGAATGTTGGAGAAGGGACAAAGCTATCTCACTGTCAAGTAAGCTGGGTAGGGGAGGAGACAATTGCAGACAGACAAGACAAACAAGACAAGGGACAGTGATGGTTATAGACACAAAAGGTTGGGGACACCATGATTAGGGTGAGGCTGAGGACATCTCAAACCCAAAGTCATCAAGCTTGGTGACAGTGAGAATTGAGTCTTCACCTACTGGACTGTAATCACTGTCACCTCACTCTGCCACTGGCTGGAGTGCTTGATATCTCCTTCTTCTTCTCCTAGAACTATGCAAAATGAGGGAGAGCAGACTCTCCAGCCAGCATAGATGTGCACCAATGGTGCGGTGCACAACCCTTTGCATCATATCTGGAAACTCAGTGCAGGTGATAAAATCACCACCTCTGTAACTGCTCCTGGATGGTACCACTGGGTTAGCCTCCAGAGCAGGACTACCTAAAGGTGCAACTAGTGCAGTAGCAGCAGGGGCAGTGCTGCCAGGTTGGATCCCAGGCATGTTGTGCATTGGCGCTGGAACCAGTGGAGAGGGGGCAGGTGGTTCCTGTGGTACAGGCCTACCCCATGATGCTGTGGAACATTTAGTGATGTGGTACACATGGATGACATGGACACATTTTGATGACACATAATAAAATTAAAAAAAGGAAAATAATAAAATAAAATAAAATTAAATTAAATTAAAATTAATTCTTTACAATAAAATACAATAACATAAAAATAAAAACTATAATGGGACGTAAAGCAACAGTAAAAGTGTATCTAGTATCCTGTATTAGAACCCAGGACCATGAGGATGGCACTCCTACACTTACACTTGTTGCCACAAAAAGGATGACTTAACACTTGTCTATGTTGCAGTTCATTGCTATAAACTCTTATGTCACAACAGTAAAGCAAAGGTTGCACACCCTGTACTAGAACCCAGGACTATCTGTACTCCAGCCCTACACTTACATCTACTACCATAGGACTAGTTATATGACATTCCCTATTTCACTAATCATTTTTAAGGTCTCACTGTCAACCTCTGTTAAATGCCACTTAGTGGGTTGACGCAATGCCCAACAGTATTAATTGTTTCCATCCGTTTTTTTTTATTTTTTGGCTGTCTGGTTTCTATCTTCTTTCAGAAGGGTCCAGATGTCCAGTTTGTGAACTGACACATTTTGCACAAAAGGGATAAGCACAGCCAAACCCAGCATTCATTTCCTCTATTTCTGTGATTGTGCTATGTGCTGCACTGTGCAAATATTGCCCCCCCCCCAAAAAAAAAGTATAAACAAAGAAAAGGAGAAAAAGAAAAAAGGGCCAAGTAGTTGAAATGAGGAAAATCAGTGTATGAACAGCAAGACAAATGGATACAGCTAAAATTTATTGGTAGAGCAAAGCTTTCAGGTACAACAACCCTTCCTCAGTGCAAGATAAAAGATAAACTCATTGAGTTATTTAAATACCAATTAAGCAACAATCATTCAATAAAACACAGCCAATAAAAATAAGTCATCAATGTATGTATTGGTTAAATAAAATAAAACTAATTGAATAGAATAAAATCAACTGTTCTATCTTGAATGTGACATCCTATCTTTGAGTACAGGTTTAAGTGTAATAATTTTATTAACACCAGGCAAAACATCAGCTTGCAGGAGGGTGATCCATTCATATTCTTTCAACTCCAATTTTTTTATTTATATCACGTCCCCTGATTGTTTTTTGGAGCACAGTTAACACTCTAAATGTAAAGCTACATAACACACCATTCTTGTTAATATGTCTGGCTAGTAAATTTGTTAAGTTATTCCTTTTTATATTAGACCTGTGTTCCATGATTCTATCCCTAAGCCGTCTAGTAGATTTTCCTACATAGAAGGCTGCACAAGTCCGGCACGTTGCAACGTGTATAATGTAACAAGTATTACATGTTGCAAAACATTTGATGTCCTAAATTTCACCACTATTAGGATGTATAAATGTTGCATCACTATTAATAGACGTGTAACAGCTGCAATTATAGCAGGGAACAGTTCCCTTCTTTGTTATAGATTGGCACACACTCATGCACTTTAGATCTTTATAGCAAAGTTTCTGCTTTAAACTCTCACAGTTCTGATAAGAAAATCTGGCTTTTTCATGAATTAAACCCTGTAGTTCAGTAGAACTTCTCAAAATATACCAATTGTTATTAATTATATCCCTACCACCATTACTACACCTACTAAACATAGTAGGATAGCGTACTCTATTTTCAGTGCCCAAATCTGATTGTACTTAATTGTTGGTGCATCATTCACTAAAATAAGGGGGGTATTCAATATCCTTGTTTTCAAGCACTTCTTTTTTCAAATCAGCCAAAAATTTCCTATCATACCTCCTTTTAATAAATTCATCAATAGCAGCATCTAGTTGTTGTGTGCATTTTACTATATCAGTATTAAGTTTACAAATACATCTGTATTGACTCTTAATTATTCAATTAAAAACATGGGGAGTGTGCATACTAGTGTAATGAAGATATTTATTTGTATGGACAGTTTTCTTGCAGACAGATTCTGTGATATGATTCTACATTTCTATATCAATGTCCAAATATTGTATGTGATTAGAATTCTGAGCTAATCATAGTGAAATGTAAAAATTCAGTACTGTTGTTCATAAAATTCACATATTGTTGTAATTATTGACTACTGCCTTCCCACATGAGAAAAAACATTGTCCACAAATCTTTTATGAAAAGCCACCTTAGAACTATACTCATTGGGGGCATTATATACATATTCTATCTCCCATCTATTCAGTACAAGGTTCGCATACGTATTTGCAACCAGAGTACCCATCGCAACCCAAGAGACTTGATGGTAAAACTTACTATGAAACACAAAGACATTGTTCCATAGAACAAGGTCCAAAAGTTCGCAAATGGTCTCTAACTCCCTCCCAAGAAGTGGTTAATGAATGCACAGCAACTCACGAATAGAATCAATGCCATATTCCATGGGAATAACTGTGAACAATGACCTTATGTCAAGTGTGGCAAACAATAATGGTTTATTGTCCCTGACAGAAAAAAATTCATATAGTTGTTGTAAAAAGTCACCACTATCCTTTATAAAACTTTTCACATATTTGAGATATTGAGATAAAGTGTGTTGCTAATATAGGGAGATTGGTTCAGTGGACCAGCCTCTGCCTGATACTATCGGTCTCATAGGGGGCTAGTTAGTAGATTTGTGGATTTTGGGAAGGCCATATAATACAGGTAGCACTGGACATGGAACAGTGAAAAATTGAAATAGTTCACCACTGATATCATTAATTGCTCGTAAGTCAAATATACATATATTAATTACACTAATAAGTTTTTAAACATCTAAACTCGAGATTTCTTTAAATGCAGAAACATCAAGCAAAATTGTGTGCATAGCTTTCACATATTCATCTATATCCAAAATGACAATGGTGCCCCCCTTATCAGCTTCCTTGATAATAATTTCATTGTTTTTACACAATGCTATGAGGGCTTCCCTCTCATACATTGACAAATTGAAAAACCTTTTAAAATGCCATTTATTACTATAATATCTGCGCAGTTGTGATTCACAAATACTGTAGAAAGCAGTTATTACAGATGGCTAAATGGAATAAACAAACTGCAGCATTTTACATCAACTGTTAGCAGATGCTAATGAATTGCCAAACATAGTTTCAAGGTCAAATTACAACAGAATATCCTCAGGTCTGTTAACACATTCACAATAGAATCAGTACTAGCTGGTATGAATTTCAATCCCTTACTTAACAACGAAAAAATGGGTTCATTCAATAATGTCTTTAAAATATTAACAACAGAGCAGTTTTTCATAGTCAGATTTAAGCAGTGCTCCATACATGTACCTTCAACATTATGACAAAGAGTTAGCGTCTTTGTTGGAACTTCTTGTTGCTCATCATACACCCTTGTGCACTTGAAGATCTCCTTCATTTCCATTGGATGGATTGGCCCCATTGAGAATGGATGACTCCCTGTCAGATCTTTCACTTCTTCTGGAAATTTCAGTTGGAAAGCGGTCCACTTGGAGAAAAATACATTGCCAGAGTTACTTGCAGATGCTATTGTCATGCAAGGGATCGACAGTGAGGCAGATGACGTCATCGTGGTTTTAGGTGTCTACTTGGCAGCTCATACTATTGTAGAGTTATCCGCATTGGTTGTTTAATTTTCAGTAACTGGAGAGTTTAAAGGAACTGATGCATCGTCTAAGGAATGCATTGAGATAGTATTGGATGCAGAACCAACTTCTTTTTGTACTTTTACTAGTTTCACCTCTTCCATTTTTGATTTATTGTCACTTTTGGGCCAGGAAAATATATGCCCATTTGAAAGGTAATGATAATCATAACTTAGTTTTTTGCTTTTGCCATTCTCTAGGTAGCGGTCTTATATATGTATTCTCTGAAGCATTCTTTCATATTCATCTATATGATTTGGGAAAGATGACAGAGAAGAAATCTGTTTTTCCATATCCATAATTTCATTATATAAGTCTTTCTCTATGCCCTCAAAAAATCATTCATGAGAGCCATATATTCAAGACTCAATTTTAAATTCAATTCTTGCCATCTTTTCAACAGAACAGGGTACATATTGCCATATGAAGGCATATTTAGTACCCTCAAACCTCAGAGAACTATTCCCATATCAAGATACACCACAAAACTAAATTGTTGCCATTGTAGGGCTTTAAATTTCTTTACCTTCCTCTCAGAAACATTCAGCTAATGAGAAAATTCATGATATACACCCATGGAATTCACCTCTTATCTTTCCATTGAAGCTTTATTCAAAGACAGCAATGGATTCAGTGTATGACATGCACACAAGAAAATGATGGCTCACATCAGATATGTCTACATAGATCTGGATTTGAACTCTCTCTCCAAAGCACAGGATTAATGCCTTATCCCTCTTTGCCACACAAACAGCTTTGCAGCAAAGAACTGAACTCAATTTGCACACAACCAAATACAACAGCATGTACAGTGATATCAAATCATACATCTGTTATTTGTATATTTATTCTTTTTGGATGCAGTGCACCTAGTGATCACACAACATGTTATGACTATTGCTTACAAAGTTTTTGCTCTGTCTTACATTTCTGTGTCTGTTGTTCATTTTTCAGTTATCTGACCAGTAATCTGAGGCATGCAGAGTGTACACCATTCTATACAATTACCCTTAAAATGTGTGAGGATATTAAGTGGAAATAACATAATATACAGTTGCCAACAAGTGAAGGCCAGGTTGGATGTTAAGGAACACAACCTGTGAATTATATGCTGCTTACTTAAATTTCCAGTCTAATATTTAACACTATGTAGATCTCACTTGACACACACAATTCAAGTAGGGCAGCATTCAGTTCTGTTGTGTTTTCCTTCTCTCAACTAGTAATCATTCAAAGTTGCAATCCATTAAATACAAACAATGAAGGAGTGTCTGCACGTTGTTTATATACTATAGGGATCCAAGTATTTCTGATTCAGTAATTCTAATGAGTTCACACCTCATTTGCATCTTCACCATGCTAACAGACCTGAATCTACACCATATGAAAAGCCAAATGCGTAACTAGGCAAACTGAAAGTGAGTAGACATGTTTATGTTTTAGAAGACTGTACATGAGCTATTTCTTCAGGATATATATATATGTACAGAGGAGTACTGAACTTCAGAAGGCATGCTTCCATTTGATCAGCTACAAACTGCATATGCTGCAATGTATTTAAGAAACATCTAAACAAAGGCTTTTACACTTTTATCTGTTTGCATTACTTAGAAGTATACTGGTGGCACAGGCATGGTTGTCAACTAATTTCAGAGGTACACATGACTGACAATACATGAAAATGGAATGCTGTGTGATAAATATGTACAAATGTTTCAGGGCAGTTCTGTTGATAAAACATTTAGCATTTCAAGATGGCTTGTTAGCAAAATGGGAACAATAAAAGGACAAAAACTGTAGTAAACCAAGTCTCAGAAAAGAAGTCCAAAAAGCAAACCAAATGCTCCAACTTGGAAATGCTCATAGCTTGTTAAAAAAGTTAAATTATGTAAGAAATTTCATGTGTACATAAACTTATTTACATAATTACACTTTCAGGAAGCTATGAACATTTCCATGTTTGAGCATTTGATTTGCTTGTTAGCAAAATGTGCAATTTCCTGTTCTTTTGGGGGAGGGGTCAAAGGTAAGTTACTGTTATGGCACAAACAAGGCTAGACTGTTCTTTCGGGGGGAAGCAAAGATGAGTTACTGTTATGGCACAAGCAAAGATAGACTGTTCTTTTGGGGGGCAAATGTAAGTTATTATTATGGCACAGATAAGAGCATATTGTTCTTTTGGGGAAGAACAAAGGTGAGTTAATGTTATGGCACAAACAAGGATATGTTGCTCTTGTTACTCTTCTTGTTTTGCATCCTGCCTGTTGTATTTCACATTTCTACACTGTTTTATGTTTCATCCAGTGTGTAATACTGGCTGGCTACCTTTTCTGTTTTATCTGTTAACAGTTATTTTGTAGTATTCTTATGTTTATCATTCTTCTGTTGTCTTTTAGGACACATAGGAGTATGTCTCCCAGGCATGTCAATCCTCGGACACCCCCTTCACTGAAACTGAGAACCAGGTGATAGCGGATACCTTTAGGCAACATGGTACTTTTTCCTGGAAAGGGGATGGGAAATATGGCAAGCAGGATGCAGATATGTCACCAGATAGTTGATTATGTGAATGCCATGGGTAGCCACAGCAGGACAATATGAGAAGGTGCACCACAGGGCTACTGGCTTGATCAGATCTACATGAAGTAGAGCAGCTGTAGTGGGCTGTGGCCAGATGGTTACCAGGGGAGGGCCTGCTACGGAACCACCACTAACACCCAATGAAGAGTTCCTGGACAATAACAGGGATCCAGACAGCTCCCAATAGAGTGCAATGCAGCATGTGCTGGATGTCACAGCAACAGTTTCAGAGACAGCAAGCACACCCCAGGAGGAAGTTTCAGGTAAGCTTTCGTATCTCAACAGTTGAATTATTTTGTATAGTAAAACAACTGAAATCAATAAGTTACTTCTGTGTCATGTATCCTTTTTGGGGGGGAGGATTGAAGATCGCTACAGTTATTAGCTTGGGTCGGAGTTGTTAGCCACATTCTTTTTTGAAAGTATGCTTAATGGACATATAAAGGGGTAAATTATTACCGCCTGTATTACTGTTAATTGTGATGATGTTGACCTTACCTTTCGCTTAACTTCTTCAAGGACCATCTAGATTTCAGAGGAGTATGTCATCCACAGATGGTAAGGCAAATATTTTTATGTCAGTACTTCTGAGCAATTTAAAGAAATATTTAGTGTGTGCTGTTGATGTCAGCCCTGTAGTGTGTCTTCCTGTATTGTTTGTAAGAGTGGCAGCAGTGTTACTTTGTAAAGATATGTTTGGCTAGAGTACTGTAGGTATTATTTTTTTCCTGTTTTTGTTGCTTTTTATCACAGGTAATCATGACAGTGAGAGTATGGGCCCTCTGCCACCTGATATCAGTGTATAAGCAGACTCTGATGATAATGGTGGCCAAACTGAGGCACAGTCAGGGGGTGCAGAGGTTGAATCTGACACTGAGTTTGACATACAGCCATCCCCTGCAATTTCATTGGATGCAGCCAGTAGGCCTATGCCAAGCCATTCCAGTGAGCCTTCCAATATTGGACAGGTGGATGGCAAGGCCATTGATCAGGAAGTGTGGCTACTGTGGCTTTAGTGCCTGGTGACTCTAGCCAATGTCAAAGGGTGGGCAAGGTGCCACACAGGAGGATTAATAGGGATGCTCAGTGGAGGCTGCTGTCGTTCCTCCACCTGGTGCAGGTGTCTCTTCCCATACCACTCAACATATGTTTAGGGGCATCATGGAGGCACAGGCATGTTCCCATGGGTGCTCCAGATAAATGCTCAGGGTTGTAGATTTGGCACAGTCTGATATGAGTGAATGCCTCCACTGTGTTACTGCTTCAATGGATTGGATGAATGACACATTGGGATGAGGGGTGTCTGTGATGGACCAAGGAATGTCTGTCATGAAACAAGTATTGTCTGTGATGGAACATCTGTTGGGAGGAGGACAGCATCCTCATGGGCATAGGTCAACTACTTCATCTGCTGTCAGCCAACATGACCATGCCCAATCATGCTTCCTTAGTGGCAGTACTTCCACTTCTACATCAGTGAGGCTGCTGTCCACACCCAGACATGGCAGGCCATAGGGTCATGGTCCTTGACATCCCTCTGAAGGAAGATCATCTAGCAGATATCATTCACATTCAGGTAGCAGCAGTGCATCTGACCATGGGCGTGGACATGGCAGTGCAACTCCTGGCAGAGCCAGTTCTTGTGGTCGGGGATGACAACGATGAGCAGCCACCTCTACCATGCATGGCTCACACCTGTCCAACATGCCAAGATGTAGAACCAGCACAGTGTTTGGCTGTGTCCCTACAGACACTCACACAACAGTTTCACCTGGAGGACCCCCACAGACACACACACAACAGTTACTCATTTTGTCTTACTGGTCATTTGTTTGTTTTTCCAAATAATTGCCTGTTTTTCTTTCTTACCTACACACACACATATATACCTTTTTGTCAGCATAGGCTTCCTGACTCCTCCCAAAGCAGCACCCAGTGAAAGTGATGGTAACGGTGCCATATCTCTGTTTTCTATCGTTTGTATTCAGGGATACATAAGCTTTGTGTCTGGTAGCCCAACATAACACATCAGAGATACTTCCGGTGCAGCTAACACTGGGTAAAACAGTGATTCAAGGTGTAGCCTGCTATAGGTCCCCGACCATGTCCCAAGACTCATGCTCCACATTCCTAAGCACCCTGGAGAATATTACGGTCCAACCTAACACTCTCATACTACCCCTACATTAACTGGGAAAACTACTTATGTACCAATACACTTGCCCAATGTTTCATGGAGTTCATTAATTCCAATGCCCTGGACCAGTCCGTTCTTACCCCACTAGAGGTAGCAATATCCATGACCTGGTCATTACTAACATGGGCGACTGTTGCTCTACACCAATAGTCAGCTCCTCTCTGGTTAGATCCGACCACAAACTAATCACCTTGGAAATCCACATACCCCCCCCCCCCCGCAAAGGTAAGCACCAGGAAAAACTTCTCCAGAGCTAACTTTGGGCTCCTAAAAACAGAGGTGGCTAACTTCACAGCTCCCATGCAAATGGAGAATAGCTGCATGACTGCCGAATCATACACCAGTGCACTGTACGAACATGTACACAAATGCATGGATCTCTCCATACCCAATAGAACCAAGCTACTCTCCTCAAAAAAAAAAGGAAGCCTATCTGATGGTCCCCTGCCATAAACAAACTCTACAACAGAAGGAGGAAACTGATGCAGAATAAGGTGAAGTCCCAAGACTGGAAAAACTCTCTTATCAGCCTCAACAAAAAGTTGAAATCCCTCATCAAGTCATCTAAAGCTAGCTATGAAAACAGAATTGCAACAGACAGTAAAGCCAACCACAAGGCCTTCTATAGTTATGTAAAGAATCTCCATGTCAATACCCAGATTTGCACTGAGCTAATGCACAATGGTACCTCCTATACCGAGCCAACAGATATTGCCAATGTACTGGCCAACAGATTCATTGCCAACTTTAGCCCCCCCACACCAAAGAACCAATCACAATACCAGTAGATTGTCAGGCACCCAGTTTTACTACTGCACAGGTTAAAACATCACCGTCCAAGGCCAAGAATACAGCTTCTATGGGACCGGACAATATCTCTGGCTGTGTTCTACATGAACTACAGAGTAAACTGGCACCTCACCTGTGTGCCCTGTTCAATCACAGCCTCACCTCAGGATTTGTCCCTACCAAATGGCACACTGCTACAGTCATCCCTCTCCACAAAGGAGGAGCAACTACAGACCCTGGGAACTATAGCCCCATTAGCCTGATGAGTCTGATATGCAAATCTATGGAATGCATCATCATGGACCTAATAAACAAGGATATAGGGATGGATCCCACACAGTTTGGTTTTGTGAAGGGTAGATCATGTTTGCTCAACTTGGTTGACTTGTTTGAGTCAGTCAACAGAGCTGTGGATGAAGGCAAAGTGGTTCATACAGCCTACCTTGATCTGGCCAAGGCCTTTGATACCAGTCCCCACTGAGGAACCATAGAAAAACTCACTAAGCTAGGCAACAACCCCTATATCACTACATGGGTTGCAAACTGGCTCACAGATAGAACCCACAGTGTGAAAGTAGCTGAATCCAAGTCAGACTGCTGACTAGCCATGAGTGGAGTCCCACAGGGTTCGGTCCTGGGTCCTCTCCTGTTTGGTATCTACTTCTCTGAAATCCAGGCCAACATGAAGGGACTCTGGCTGACAAAGTTCACAGACGATTGCAAGTTGGGAGCTATTATTAACTCCCCAAGTGATGTTGACATCCTACAGTATAGCCTCACTGAGACAAATGACTGGTGTCAGAACCATGGCCTAAAGCTCAACACCAAAAAATGTGTTGTTATCCCCTTTGGGAAAAACCCAGTTCCCATGAATTACCACATTGATGGTAGTCCACTGAATGCAGAAGGCATTATAAGAGATCTGGGAACACAGGTTGACAGCAAACTCTTTTGATCACGACATTGCCACTGTTGTCAGAAAGTCCTTCTATGTGGCACATCTCATTACTAAGTGTTTTGCATCCAGGAAGAAAGAGGTCATTGTCTCCCTCTACTCTTCTCTCCTTAGACCAGTCATCAAGTACAATACCCCATTTGGCATGTACCTCACTAGACACTTGCAACAACTGGAGAGGCCACAAAAGTACCTCACAAAGAGGACCCTAGGCCTTAAACACTTGTCCTATATGGACAGACTCAAAAAACACCAACTATTCTCTGTCTCATATCACCTACTTAGAGGCGATCTCTGCTTGACTTACAAAGCCATGTCTGACCCAGCTAAGTTAGAAATGCTATGTCTAAAGAAATCCCAATTCCTTCACACCACACACTCCAGAGACCTAAACCACATTACCACAATCAACAGAACTCCCGATACATGTCAAGCAGAGCACCTCGCTGACCTTCTTCAAGAGAAATCTTGATGAGATGATGGGAAATAGAAAATTCACTCTGGGGATAATTCCAGTGGCTCTACTCAACAGAGGCACTGAGAACTAAGGTTGGGTGGCATGAGGCCAGGGTAATCCTATGGCTAGGCTTGTAAAGGCCCTAGGGCCATTAGCCTAGTACACACCTATGAATCTATGAACCTATGCCCACATCTGCCTATATCCACAGTAGCTGGTGGTCCCCCCTCTGACTCCTCATCTGCCTGCGGCTGTAATGACCTTGGCAGTGATGGTGGGATGTGTGCCCCTTCCCCTTGCTGATCCTGCTGAAGCTTTTTCCTAAGGCTTATGTTGTGTAACATGGCACATACTGTGAATATTTCTGTACGTCTTTGGATTGCACTACAGGGTTCTCCCAGATGCATCTAGGCGCATAACTTCAACATCAGAAGCAAAAACACATGGTCTGTGATATTTCTGGTTTGAATATGTGCCTAATTATGGCATTGTTCCATGAGTGTGCATGCATTTCTGATGGGTGTCATCAACCATGGATCCAATGCATAGCCTGCATTCACCCATAAATGACCCTGTAGGATATCCTCCATAGCAGACATCTGGTAGAGTTGGAAAGTGTGCTAAATATGTGAGTCATGGTATCTGCCATGGTTGCCAGCACACACGTTCAAGATCATTTCCTTGGCATTACACATGACTTGGCAGATGATAGAATGGCAGACCTTTCTGCTTGTGTTAAGCCTACCATGTTCCCAGGTGGTGACTTCATTTCCATATGTGTGCAATCTATGGCACCCAGTATTTCAGGGTAGTGTGCTACATGGTAGAACTCCTTCATATTTCTGGTCCTCTCCTCAGAACTACAGGGAAAATATATGTGGTCACTGACATGTTGGAGCATAGCATTCAGGAAATGGTGGAGGATCCTGGATGCTGATGCCTGTGACACCCCTGCCATGTCCCCTGTTGGTCTCTGAAAGCTATCTGTAGCTAGGTTTCTAAGGTCTACACATACCTTTGTCTCCACTAGGATGGGTTCCCCTCCATTAGCTCTGACTCTGAGTTGAGGATGGCAGAGGTCGAAGAGTTCCTATAGTGTGTCCCTGTCCACACTGTAGCACTCCACAATTTCCACATCACGTAGTTTGTAAAATGCTAAACTGGGCATGGAAACTTCAGCCTGTAGAACATACAAATGAATTAAATCAGCAAGAGCCTCTAGAATTCTGTCTGTGTAGACTTCTTTCCATGGCTGTATTCCAAATGTTTTGGAATTCGCAGGAAAACCCAGCATGAAGTCTACATGGATACTTTATAGCTTGTTAAATAGCTCCACTGTGTTGGATTGGGCGAGTAGCATGCAATTCAGCTGCTTATGCTGTAGTTTGCATGCTACGGTGTTTACCTTATTTGTGCGGTGCTGCACACCTCTACACAGCACTTGCTGAATGTAAATCTTTGTTCTACAATGTAGGGTTTATTGAATTTGGCTGTAAGTCACAACCTGCTTCTTCATCCACATTAGAAGCTCTATCTTTTTCATTTTAATGGTTCATTTTCTGACTTTCAATAATGTGCTGTACTAATCTTATTATTTTTAATTATGTTTTCTTCTTTTTTCCTTTTCTTATTATGGATAATGTCATCTTGTCTCTTTTATGTCTGAAGTCTAACAATTTATTCTGAAAAGATATTTATATATTTGTTGTAACTATTTACTTTCCAAAAGTTCTGTTATTTTTTTTCCTATGTTAGCAATAAATTGTGAATCTTTAAAGTTAACGATGTCTATAAAATTCCTTATAGGTCTGCCAGGTATTAAAAATGCTTCTGTAACTGGAAGACTCTCCATGTAGATAGCCCTGTTCCTGAGAAAGTAATAATTTAATCTGACAAATCCATTGATATAAAGAAAAGCTAAATAAATAAACTATCCTACAAAATGTATCATTTTGAGGGCTGTGTAAGGATGCCTTAGATGCCAAAGACTGACCGAATAATACTGAGAAAGAGAAGCTGAATCCTGCTAATCAGTGTGACTCTTACAATAATGATAAACTCTAAAACAGTACTTACCATGCTTTATGTCAATGACGATATTAAACTCATCTGCCCAAATGACAATCAAATTGTGAAATGCTGCATATCACTTATCTTAGTAATATGCTTTGAGTATTGTTTTAATGGCAAACATAGTGGTGCTAAAATGTGTAACTCACTTTTTCTTGAAAATTCTACCATTGTAAGTTGGCTTGATTCTTGAATCTTGATTTGGAATCAGATTAGCAGTTCTCACTTTCTTATCTTCTGAACAGCTGCATCTGGATCAATTATCTGTTTAGAATTTTCCTTAACACATGGTGAAGAATGCCTTCAGTGCATCATTTCATGGGTTGTGAAGCAGGTACTTTTCAACTGCTGTAAATTATTTCTAAGACAGCATTCAAATAAAAATTAATGAAACCTTCAAACAACTTCTTGTATACTTGGGAAAGATTATATTAACTTTGCCTCTTACTTTACCAGCTTGCAAAATGGCATTATAGTTGGTCTCAATATGGAGTTTAAGAAAGATTAAACGTTATCTTAATAGTGTAGTGAATCTCAACAAAACGTGTGTTCAGTATCAAAAGAGTATTGCATCCCCAATGGTTTCTGCTATTAGATTTACAGTTTCTTTTAATATAAAAAAACTGCCTTTCTTTAATAAAGCCTGATAGCACAGGGGTTAAGGCAAAAAGTTACCAACTAGTAGACCTCGGTTTAAAACCTGTTTGGGGCACAACTGAGTAGCAGTTGTATCTATGCAGAAGAAAGGCCTAGAAATCTACTTCTGTAATATGGCAAGATAACTCTATGGGGCCTAAGTCAGTTTTCTCTTGAGACCATCTAACTTACTTTAGCTTTTTCTGTGGCACAAGGGATAAGTGCATGACTTTACAAATATTACAGGTGATCCAGGGTTCGAATCTACAACACACTTTTAAGATCGATTAGCTGGGCAGGTAGAGTTCTGGTTGTAGTACAAAGGTAACAGTTGTAGGGTTGAACCTAGCTTCCTCCTGTTCATATGAAGCAGAGTTCCTCCCTATCCCAATTCAAGTGCAACTTAGACAATTGGATGGGCAACAGGAAACTCAGCCCTGGTTTGACACCTATGTCTCTAATGGACAGAGTCAACCTGCAAATGGTTCATTTCTTAGGGCCCTGGTTGTAAATGTTTCATCTCCCAAGCCCCAGCTTATACTTATCAAGGGTGCCAGAACTTGCCAGAGATTTGGGATGCATGGCTATGCTTAAAAAGGCACTTGTGGTCATTAGCCTACTAAACACCTATGAACCTGGAGATATCAGTCAGTAGCACCTAGTCCACTTTAATGTATCAAAACTGTTAAGGCATTTCTTTCTAATTCTTGATTTTCATACTTATTTCAGGAACTAAACTGAACTCAAGTACTTTTACGAGGTTGCATAATGAGCCATAATTTTAACATTCAGTGAAATAAAGACTCAGTTGAAAGCTGGTAAACAAAATGTGATCAGAGAAGAACAACTTGTACTTTTTGCCAAGGAAAGTTTTTTTTTTTGATTCAAAGCAAGCAAAACGTAATAATATATAAAAACTCCAAAATCCAAGATACGAAAAACTGAGAAATTAAAACAAAAACAACTGTCAACTTCACTGAAGACTGAATCCACAAAGTTTAATGAAGCGCTTTTCTTCCAAATACTTCTTTGAACTTCATCAGATTCTAACATTTGCAAAAATCAAGTTTAAATAGTCATGTTTAACCATGATTAAAATCAGCTGGTCTCTCCATCTTAAAATTTAAAGGAACAGTAGTTAAAATAGCATTGTGAACATAATATGCATTTTCCTGTTCTTTAAAACTGCCTTATTTAACAAGCAAATGAATACATTTATCGCAGCACCAATATGGTGAAAATCATATACAAAAATTGTGTAAAAATGTAAAGAGTCTCCTCATTTATCTAACCTTACATTATAAACATTTTCAAGTAAAAAATTAATAAGTAAAACATAATTTCTATAATGTTGTCAGTACGGTATTTCATCTCATTAAGCTATTCAGTTTTAAACAGCATGTCATAGAACACATGTCATTAAGTCCTGGAAAGTTATACGCATTAAGACGAATTTGCCAGAGCAATTGCAACTTTTCTAATAATAAGGTGAATGGACCCCCTCTTGGATTACTGTCCACTTAATCAAGTATCCAGAATTTAAGTACATGCAGAGGGGCGGGCATTTACAATGTGCAATAGCAAACAACAGTTCTGAACACTCGGTTCAGCAGGATGTTACAGAACTACAGGACAGCAGTTTTGATGCTCCCAATAACCAGTATGAGGGTCCAAGAAGAAGCGAGCATATACAAAACCAGAATGGTCAACAGAATCTTACCAAGAATCAACAGAATAATAATTATCAGGGTTTTTCGAGGGGAGGCCAGTAAAACAGACAGAACCAGAGGAAAAAGCACAACAAATGGAAGTAACGGAGAATTTGGATAACAACACTGCAGGAATGCCAGCCATAATTTCGAATATGGAAGGTGAATTTTTTGTTTATAACTTCTCTACACTGGATATTTCTGCTGAGATGTATAACACCTTAGCTAAAGGAATGACTTTTACACCAGCTAGGAGAATGGACATATCAAACAGCATTCTTGATTTGAAAATGTATGTTAGGAAACTTAATTTAAAATTGTTATTGGATAACACAGTTGTACAATCACAAGCACAATATAGAATATCAAGTACATACAATTCCCCTTTGCACGATTTGTTACATGCATTTGAAAAGATATGTGAATTGGACATGAGAACAAACCAAAAGGAAAATAGATTCAGGCGTTATATGTATAATTTCACTAAAGATGAGCAAGCATGGTTCAACTTGATAAAATCAGCTAAGAGGGTCTATATTAAAACACCAAACAATTAAAATGTCGAGTATTCTAATATTGACCTGTTTTCAGCGAATGCTGAAAATATTGAAGAAACAGGTAACCAATTTTTTTCCTAGGAAAGAATTTGGTTGTCCATTTCTGTTTCTTCAGTATTTTCAGTGCTCTGGTGGAAAGTTATGGTTCGGGTTCAGGTAAGTGTGCGATTGAGTGTGGGTTAGGTTAGTTAGGGTTAGGGTGTGGGTTAGGTATGTGTGCAATTGTGTGGGCATGAGGGTAAGGGCGGGTTAGGTGAGTTAGGGTTAGGGCGCGGGTTAGGTATGTGTGCGATTTTGTTGACGTTAGTGTTAGGGCGCGGGTCAGGTAAGTGTGCTATTGTGTGGATGTGAGGGTTAGGGCGGGGTAGGTAAGTTAGGGTTAGGGTGCAGGTGAGGTGAGTGCGCAATAGTGATGGACCTTAGGGTTAGGGTTTGGGTTAAGGTAAGTGGATAGTTAGTGGTGTGTGTATAATTTAGTGTAGGGTTAGGTAAGAGTGTAGGTGTATGTGTGTGCATTGCTGTTTGTTTGGTATGCTAGTGTTGTGTGTATGTGTTTTGGAACATTTTTCCTAGGAAAAAATTTTCTGTTCTGAATTTTTGATGTTTAGTATTTTTGATTGGTAGGGTTCGATATTAGAACACTCGACATTTTGAATGTTCGGTGTTCTAATATAGACCCCAGCTAAGGTATACGTCATGAAGCCCGACAAAGATGGAGGCCTTGTATTTACGGATTTGGATGACTATGAAACTAAAATTGAATCAGTGTTAGCTTCTAGTTCATATCAGAAAGCATCCCTTAATGAATACAATACAGCTAATGAACATATCAAGATCTACATTAATGATTTATTTATACAGGGAAAGATAGATATAGACATGTACAACTACATGATAGTGTTAACACCAGTGGCACCCACAATGTTTGGGGTCCCCAAAATCCATAAATGTTTATTTGACCCTCCACTTAGAACTATAGTTGATGGCAGGAAGTCTGCCACATATGCATGTGCTAAAGTGATAGACAATATACTTAAAAATATGTAACAACAGAAGAAGTAATATGTAAAGACTCATGGTCATTCCTGCCAAAAATTAATGAATTGAAGTATGACGAACAGTACAACTTCCTTACAGTAGACGTAAAGAACGTATTTACATCAATACCGCAAGCATTGGGCATAAAGTGGGTTAGTCAATTACTAAGGAAGAAAGGGTCTCCCCAGAATAACATCAGTCTAGTCAAAAAACTTCTAGACATAGTTCTATCCCACAATTACATTTATTTTAAAGGAAACTATTACCTGCAAAAAATGGAGTAGCCATGGGTTCCCCCTGTGGCTCTAGCTTGGCGAATTTGGTTATGAGTTACTGGGAACACCAATTTGTACTCAATAAGGACGGAATAGCCACAAAATAATTTAGTTTACATGCTAGTTGGATGACATCTTTTTACTAATAAAAGGGAAACATAAAGAGGCAAAAAAATCTCATTGATTATCTTAATGGGACTACAGACTTCTTAGTGTTTACATATAACTTTGACCCAAATGAAATAGCATTCTTAGATGTCCAACTTATCAAACATTATGTTGAAAAGAGATACCAAGCAAAAATGTATAGGAAACCATCATATTCAAACATATTCTTGCACTATACAAGTGCACACCCTTACTACCAAAAAAGATCTGTGGTAAAGGGCCAATTAGTAAGGGCTGCCAGAATGGTGTCTATAGATGAGGACTTCCATAGTGAGTGCCAGTTCTTGAAGAAATTATTCACAAAAAGAGCATACCCGAGTACTTTGACAAACTAATAGAAGAAGTTGTGGGGAAAAGAATTAATGGTGTGTACATACCCATTCTGAGTATACAACACCCTACTGGGTTGAATGACTATTCAATGAATAATAGTCAGGTTGATATGGAAAATCAGGTCCAGGACACAATCATTGGTGCAGGTATGAACCAAAGTGATTTCACAATGAGCTATATTACAACTTTTAACCTTGATTATAGTCACATAAAAAATATACTGATAAAAATTGGAATATTCTGTTAGAGGACAAACTAATAGTGGACAAATTGGGTACATAACCAAGATTCATTATTAGGAAGGGTAGAACACTCAAGAATATATTTGAAGATGAGTGCAGGATTCAATCATATGCAATAGGGATGAAACAATGTGGTAGTTGCCCCTATTGCAAATACATTCATGTAGGTGCATCACTGCACATAAACAACACACATTTGAGTAACAGAAGAAAAGTTAATTGCAACTCCAAAATGTATATATATATATGTGGCTAAATGTCAAAATTGTGATTCATTCTACGTCGGTAAAACCGAGCATAGAATGAGAGACCACATATACGAACATATATATTGTATTAATAAACACAAACTGGACAATGCTTTAGCAAAACATATAGAACAATATGCAGAACATGCATTCAAATTCTGGATACTTGATCAAGTGGACAGTAATCCAAGAGGGGGTCCATTCACCTTATTATTAGAAAAGTTGGAATTGCTCTGGCAAATTTGTCTCAATGCTTATAACTTTCCAGGACTGAATGACATGTGTTCTATCACATGCTGTCTAAAACTGAATAGCTTAATGAGATGAAATACCATAGTAACAACATTATAGAAATTATGTTTTACTTATTAATTTTTTACTTGAAAATGTTTATAATGTAAGGTTAGATAAATGAGGAGACTCTTTACATTTTTACACAATTTTCATATATGATTTTCATCATATTGGTGCTGCAATAAATGTATTCATTTGCTTGTTAAATAAGGCAGTTTTAAAGAACAGGAAAATGCATATTATGCATTATTATATTATATTATACAATGCTATTTTAACTACTGTTCCTTTAAATTTTAAGATGGAGCACCAGCTGATTTTATTCATGGTTAAACATGACTATTTAAACTTGATTTTTGTAAATGTTAGTATCTGATGAAGTTCAAAGAAGTAGTTGGACGGAAAGCGCTTCATTAAACTTTGTGGATTCAGTCTTTAGTGAAATTGCCAGTTGTTTTTGTTTTAAAACATAATAATATATTTACCCTCAGTTAAAGCAGCAGCTAAAATAAATAACCATCCACAAGCTAAATGACAAACATTCTCCAAGTATTTATTAATTCAGTAAACTCGTCTGACAAAGAACTAAAACTTCCTTAGAGACCAAAAAAAAAAAATCGCTGGTCAGCTGAGCTCATTAATTTAAATCCTTCTGACCCTAACATTCTTCCCTATCATTTTATACAGAAATGTTCAAATAAACATATTTATCAAAAGCAAAATCTATAAAATACAAGGTTGATTAGATTGTCAGCATCTTTTTTTTTGTGACTTTCATGACAATGAAAAAGGCTGTCACACTGTAATAATTTACAGTATTTTCCTGCTTCTTTCTGAAAGGACTCCGCAATTTAGATTTACCAATTGTGACTGAAAAGCTACATATAGTAGACTAATTTATTAGCTGCCCACACTAGCTTTTATACTTCCCACCAAAAGCAAATCAAAATGAACAAATGCTAAATGGATTTCAGACTGCAAGCAGCTGCTTATGAAATAAGTAATATTCACAGACATTAAACTGCAGTAGTCCTTGCATTGAATGACTGTGCTTGTAGTTTCTGATTAGTATGACATTAAGCCATAAACTCAATCTGCTGTAGTCAACAAGTGGTCCCCTTTTTGGATTTAATATTTGAAAAGAGTTGTCAAATGTCATGGCACAGTCATTGGCTTAATTTAAGTTACTGTTACGAATTACTGGATGATCATAATCATAAAGGTAGAATAAAAAGATACAATTGAATGGTGATATCTACTGTAAATAAGGTATCAGTTTTCCGTAGTTCAAGTATTTTATGTAAACTTTTTTGAGTAATGGTTAGAAAATGTAGAACAGCTACAAATTTAAATCAGTAATGCTAAATCATATATTTTTTTTTATTTTACTTTAAACATCTACAGCTTGCCTTTCCAATTATATGACTGGGTTTTTGAGGTTAAAACAGTTAATTTTTGGTAAGAAGTTATTACTTTAGTATGAGCAAACACTTTTCAGCAGCTTAAATGCTACCTTAAGGTTTTATGCACCAAGAATAAGCTACAAGTTTAACTCCTTTTACTAGTGATCCCTGTCGCAATCTCCTTACTTTTCTCTTAATCATTACAAGCTTTAGGTACTTTTTAAGAAACCAGTAGAATTAGATTTAAACTAAGTTGCAGCCATTTGTTAACTAATCAGCCTTAAATTGCTGTTGGTTTACAGACTGAAAAGCTTCATGATAGGCATTTCTTTAGGCAACAGACAAATGATGTTTGCTGCTAGTACTGGAGGAAAAAGTGAGCTTCAACTTACTTAGGCTCCATATTGTGTGACTCACTCTAGTGGATCCTGACATTTCAAATGGTTACTGGGCTGGGATGTTGACATGAGAAAAAAAAAAACAGGTGTAGCAATGAACTTGCCGAAATCAGCTATAATTTTTGATCTTGCAGAAAAGAGGTCACATCTACACTCAAAAGGCATGGTACAGCTGGTAGGTATCCAGCTTTCTGGCCATACTGACAAGTTGTGCAGAATCAAGTAGGCCACATACTATGAGATGTTCATCCATGCAGTTATAAAACACCATCCTCAACTACTGTTATAGTTTATTATGGATATCTGCTGGTTTGATAAGTTTTTACTTGGTTATTACTTCTACATTATACACTGAATGTGGGGTTAAAAAAACATATAGTGGTCTCTATAAACAACAGTCTTTATACTATTTTTGCTGCCTCTGTTCCCAAGGGATTTTGAAAAAGTGTAAGAACAGCAATGTACATATCAAAACCAGTGCTACTACATTGTGGAGAGAAAGCATATGGCCATGTGGGAAAATAAAAGAAGCTGAGCTCCTATCTTATTTATGAATATGGCTAACATATACCCAAGTATTCAAACACCAACTATTTCCGAGTTGATACTTGGAGAGGAAAAATGCAGTTAAAGTAATGTTTCTTTCTCTGGCTCAATATACTTACAGATATCTGACTACACCATATGAACACAGAATTCTTACAGAACTAGAAAGAGTTTTCATTGACTTAGTAGAGGATTTAGCAAGACAGCAGAGTCATAGATCTGCAAATTAGTGAGGTTGGGGACTTGTATATTTGCTAATTTACAATATAGTATTTAGTGCATCCCAAATGTGCATTGTAGTCAAAATAGACAGGGACACTATGGATTCAAGAAATGTAGAATGTGGAAAAGCTGAAAACATGGAGAGATTAGAAATCAAGACAATAATGCTGAGTTGAAATAAAGTCATGCACATGGACCAGATCTTAAAAGCAAATACTTATGAGTATCTACTGTTCAGGAAGGCAGCACCCAAGCAAGGTATAAATGTAAGCTCTCCTTCCTCCTGATATGATTTTCACTCTTGTAGTATTCCAGTATCTCATTACATTGTTTACTCATTTTACTTCGATGACTCTCCTTTCACCATTCTAATCAGTTCTAATTTTCTCTCCATGTCCAGGAACCTCTTGGTTATGTACTATATTTGTCCACTTCCAGTTTTAAGTGATAATGGTTTTAATTTTGGTACACAGAAGTCTGATAATGTTAATTTCTTTTTCTTTTTTTTTCTTTTTTCAGATGCTGCTCTCTTTCTTCTTGCCTCATATACAAAATTCCCAAGCATTCTCAGCTTTGTTTTGAAACATATTTCCCCACAGTTTCTGTACCTGCTTCAAGACTTATTGTTGTCACACATAGTTCCTGCCTATTCCTTCTGAACCATGCAGCATCTAAAATCGTCCTTTCTGCCTTCCTTTTCCAGTATTATAGGGAGTGTTATACACAATCTACATATTGCTCTCAGGCTTTGATCTTACTTTCCATGTATTTTCTGCATATGTTTCAGTAACTTGTCTGTGGACAGTATTCTGCAACTCCCTTCCATCCTTCATCTCCAAATCAATTCTTTCTCATTTTCTCATTTTCAATCTGGTCCCTTCTTTTCCTTAATGCTTCATATATCTGTTTTTTTTTTATCTTTTGCATCTCTAACCTCATCCATTTCCTACAGAATGTCATCTTCTTTCATCTTGCCTCCCTCCCTTCCTGACTGCCCTTTCTCCTGTTTCCATGTGTCTATTTTTTCTAGGTCTCCCTGAGTACCAAAAAGCTCCACCATCGGGCCTCTTGATATTCTGTACTTCTGTATTAACTCATACATTGTTTGAAATATTTACCAGCTATTATTTTCTTTGCATACCCAACCTTCCTCTTGAGGTATTCCACTTCTCCTCTTGCTTTCTTCATTTTTCTTCCCTATCTTTGTCCTCCACCCTTCTGATCTGCATATTTTAAGGTTTCTTTCACCCCACTTCATGCATCCCAGGTCTTTTAGTGCTGCTTCAGTAATGTCCTTTAGTTAGCCTCTGCACATCTCCCTGTATCTTACTCTCTTTTGCTTAACCCTCTTCTCGACTGTTTCTATCCAGTGAATGATCTTAAATGTCAATGCATACATCAGGATGTGTGGGATGCCCAGCCTCATTTTCCCTTTCATTTTCATATTTGACTTACTCACTGTTTTCCTTGCCTTTTTTTCATCCATTGCTATATGTCTTTGTGCATTTGCAGTAGTACATGTCTCTATGGTAGCTATCTATCTGTGTGTGTGTGTGTGTGTGTGTGTGTGTGTGTGTGTGTGTGTGTGTGTGTGTGTGCGTGTGTGTGTATATATATATATATATATATATATATATATATATATATATATATATATATTGGTATGTTGTTGAGTAGGTGGAGGATTAATGGTAGCATCATTGTCCTTGTTACATTAATTCTCCTATTCAATGTGTAACTCTTTTTTTCCCCCCTTTCTAGAGAGTGTTCTTACCTTTTACCAACCTCCTCTAGGTTTTCCCTATTGCCTCCCTCACTGCCCTTTCAACCTAGAGCCTTAGTTACATGGGGAATCCTGTCTCTATTATCTCTTCTACCTCTTTCCCCTTCCCTTTTCCCAATTTTACTACCCCTGCTACTGCCATTTTGTTAATGAACCTCGGTCTCACTACTCCTTCAAACTTCTCAAATGTTTTCCTTATAGTGGCCATTGCTGCAGCCACATCCTCTGAAATTAACATGCAATCACCTGCATATGAAATAAATTTAGTTTTTTTATCCCATCCATTTCTTTAAGAATTACTGAATTGTTTCTGACTTCCACTGAGAGTTCCCCAATTACAAGCATGAACAGGCTATGGGATATCTGGCATGCCACTCTGATTCCCCACTCCAGACCTGTCTCCTTTTATATTACAACATAAATGAGTATTCAGTTACTTTATTGTTCACTGGTGCTTACTTTGCATGCAATTCAGGAGACTATTAAGGAGTCTACTATAAATTACCAATTGCCCCAAAATGCTGTCTAGTTAATTGACTTGCGTCATGAGTATTTCATTTTCACGTTCTTGGTATCTGGCCTGTATCCAATGACTGAAAATGTTCTGTACATGCCTTCGATGCAGTGTCCTTTACATAAATTCCCTCCTCACCAAAACAAAAGCATTCTACAGGTCAAAGACTACAATCATTTCTGCTTCTCTTCCTTCCTGTGCATAAATTTCAGCAGGCTCCTCCATTTTGTCTACCTTCCTTCCCTTCGTGGGGACATTTATCCTTCTTGTACTATTTTTACAATGTCATCCAGTGTTCTTCCAATACCTTTGCCAAAATCTTGATATCTACATTAATCAAAGAGATAGGACTAAAATTCATCCTTCCGCCTTTTCTATAACCCCTTTAAGTATCTTGGTTATTATGGCCCTCATATTTTAGATACTTTGCCAGAGACCTGTAATTTCTTGCATTCCTCCTCTAAGACTTCCCACAATTCCTCCCCTTCCCATTTGTAGAACTTTGAGCTTTTGCAGGAATGGGGGATCCATTTGGCTCACCAACTTTCCTCTGCATCATATTGAATATTGCTTTCCTTATCTCATTCATTGTCACAGTTGTATTCACCTTGTGTCCTTGCTTGTTTGTCCTACAGTAAATCTCCATCTGCATTTTCCTCAGTTCCATTCTGAGATTGCTGTTCCTTCCTGTCATTTGTAAAACTCCCTGCAGTATTCCCTGGATCTTTCTCTGATTAGCTTGCCCTCTTTTAAATACTGTCCATCCTCTCTTCTTATCTTCTGTACCTCTTTGCTTGCTTCTTCTATTATTTCTTGGCTAATGGTTTCCCTGGTAACTCCAGCACTATCCACCAGTAGTGTCTCCAGTACCATTGTTGAATTTATAGCACCATACTAATTTAATAATCGTACACTGTAACTCCATTAGTTTTGCTTTTTTCTCTTATTTATAGTGCTTCCCTTCTGCTTTTATTTTCTGTCTTCCTTTTGTAGCACCCCTAGTTCCCTGTCTAACTGTCCAATCACCTTTCCTTTTTTTCATTCTTCCATTTTCTTCTGCACTGATCAATTTTCCACAAAGAGTAACTTTGATCCCATCCCACCCATATTCTACCAGGTTGTCCTTGTGTTTTGTATTGCCCTTTACTGACTCCTGTATTTGTCCTTATAGTATCTTCTTCCTTGTGTCGCCTTCCATTTATAGCTAGCCCACCTCCACCTTCTTCTCATTATTTATGTTTCTGCCCACTTACCTTAAGTGTCAGTGTGCATAACACGATATGTGTCAATTTTCTATCTTCCATTATTTCCATTAGGATTTCCTTCCCTAAAAACCTGCCTAACTAATATGTCTGTGCCAAAATGTTCCATGTGAAGGTGCATTACCTCTCATTTGGATACCTTTACCTCCATATTTCGAACTGTTCTTCCCCTCTTTCATTCCAAATTCTTTTCTCATATTTTTTGTTATATTCTCTCATTTCATATAACCTGTCTTTTCCTGGTTCTGTGGTGACATTTTAACCACTACCAGCTATTATCTTAATTTCATCTCTTCTTGCCTTTACACATTTTGCAAAAAAGTTCTTGTAGAATCCCTTTTCATCTTTATAGATTCCTAGATTACTACTAAGCTAACTGCCCTTATGGACCATTTTTAAGCCTAGCCAATTACCCCCTGTGAGAATCAAACCCTGCATCTTGTGCTGCTAAGGTAAACACCCTAACCATTACACCACCCTCCCACTTGTTTAGCTTGTACCTTCCCCTGTCAGTTGGGTTTGTCAACCTATTAATTTTTTTATGTCTTTATCTATTGTTGCCTGACACCTTATACAAAATACAATTTTGTCCCCTCCCACCTTGCTTTCCACTTCTCCCTTTGTGTAGTCATAACACAGTATCTTCTGCCAATCTCTGATTCTCATTTTTGTTTCTTGGAAATGAACAATGTCAACCCCATCCTCTTTGTCTTGTCCTGTGTTCTTCTTCTGATATGATTTGATAAATCCACAATGTTCCACATAAATAACTTTAGTTTTTTTGTTTTCCTTGCCCTTCCATATTTTCTAGTTGTGATAATTCATCACACCACTTCCTCTGAGCCTACCCTCTGAACTAAACGTTATGTTCCTTAGCATCTACTTATGCTCAGACACCTCCATCCCATCCTTAGCTTCTGGATTCCTGATATTTTTGTTTTTGCATGGGCATGCCTTTGACATTTCCTTTCAAGACTTTCTTTTGCTCCCTTCTGTTATCCCTCACAACTATGCGATCATACCTCTCAACGTCTTAACACAAGAAATCTGGGCAAAGCCTTAAATAATGGAGGGACAAAGAACCAAAACAGGGACAGATGTTAACAATTTCTCTTAAAAACTTAGAATGTTGTTAGAATAACAGTTTTTGTGTTAGCTTGCATTTTATGGATTCTGAAACTCAAATATATGTCATTGTTTAATGACTTCAATCCTCTGTGGTTTGTCAGGAAGACAAATTTAAAAGAAGAGCAGACCAAAAATAGGAGGCAAAGATCTAGACATTCTGCTGAAATTTGGACAGTTGGGAGGTATAAATGCAATGCACAAACTCTGCACTTCATGTCTTGTCTTCTTCCCTGACTTTACACATCCTCCCAGCGTCTCTGCATCACATCTGCTACATTGACACTTGCTCTACCAATCCATGCCTTGCAGTCAAAATAGATTTGTACTGCCTGGATTGCTTAGCTGTCTGTGGTACCTTTGTTTAATCTTTTCAGCATCTTCCATATTTTGTAACCTGAATCATTACTCTTTCCTTGTGTACTTCTAGAATTGCAGGGTATTTCAACAATGCAGTTGTTTTATTCATTCTTGTGCCTTTGATTTGAAACACACACATGCACACACACACACACACACACACACACACACACACACACACACACACACACACACACACACACACACACACACACACAAATATTTATATAAATACACAAACATATACAAAAAGACAGACAGACACATGCATGCCTGTATGCATGTGCATACATGTGTACATAGCTTCTCACAGTCAGCTGTGTGTGTGTGTGTGTGTGTGTGTGTGTGTGTGTGTGTGTGTGTGTGTGTGTGTGTGTGTGTGTGTGTGTCCACACTGGTTGTGTTTACTAATGAAAAGAGTAATTCTATAAAAATGTATATTCCAGGCACACAGCAATGGACTACACATTCTATAAAATGTCAACCTGCATGTAGGTCATTACCAATTTGAACATTTTAGGTTCCTGTTCATTCTCACTTTGGAATGATTGTTCATCAAGAAACATCACTGTAAGCTCATGGACAGCCCCATATTTCCCCTTCTTATTGTTCAAACACACAGCTGGTGCATGTTGCAGTTTCTGTGAATACATTGCTTCAGTAATAATGACAGTTTTCTTAAAGAAATAATGTTTTACATTTTTTGTGTTTGTGCTTAGTCTGTGACTATTTATACATATGCAGCTGTGTATACATACGTCTGGTCACAAACAGGATGGATAGATAGACATACATGTTTGTGTATGACCATGTTTTGATATACATTTTGAGGATTGCTTTTCATTTTGGGTAGCTGTAAAAGTACACTGAAAGACCATGTGCACTTTTCTGTAGGTAAGCTGTGTGCCCTAATGCCTATAGTTACATGTCTGCAACTACATAGGTTCATATGTAAGTACTAGGCAAGTTGCCCTTACAGGCTATTTTGTGCCTAGCCATTTTCCCTTTTTGGGCTAGAAATAACATATCCGATTTGGATATAGATTGGCCTCATCAATCTCATGGTTGACAATTACATATTACCCTTAATGAGAATCACTGGGATCGCACCATAGATAATTTGAGAGGATTCATGCATGGGATAAAGCATTTGGGAGCTGCTTCTCCCTCCAATCTGTTCTGTTGATGTTGCAGAAGAGGTTTAGATACCTAGACCAAGAATTTCAGATACCATTTGACTAGCTGATGTGCAGCAAATCCATCAGTAATGGGACGGAGGATTCCTTGTATGTTAGACACAGGTCACCTCTTAGCAGTCTGTAGGATGCCAAGTATAGTGACAGGGCTTTCAGTTAGTTCATGTATGGCGTGTTGTTTAGGCTTTGAATCCTTTTAGTAATGTATATTTGTGGGCATTACAGTTGTGGCATGTCTCTGGACAGATACATGTCGAAGGGGATATTATATTCAATATTTGGTCTAATAAGTGCTGAGTAAAGGGGAACAATGACATCCCCTAGATCTAGATACAGTCCCTTCTGTTTATAAGCTGTACAATGTACAAATACTTTCTTACAACAAGAGACACATGTTGGTCAAAAGTCAGGTCTCTGTCTACATAAGTTCCCCAATTCCATACGACTGGGTCAACTCTTAGAGGCATATTGTCAATGTAGTAAGTACCTGGAGTAGATGACTTCCCAAAGGATACAGTAATGCAATTTTTGGAATTTTTCCCACCAGTTATTTATTTGAGACAAACCTTCCTATACGATGGCTAAATCATTGGGGATTCACTGACTTCTCCAAGCTTGCAGTCATCTACAAACATAGTCAGCCAGAGTCCATAGTTATTGGCTTTTACTTTAGAAAAGTAGATGCCAAACAAGAGAGGTCCCAGTACAGAAGCCTGGTGGGCTACACTGGAGACTAGTCTCTTTATGGCGGTAACTTCCCATATTTTGATTGTCTGAGTCCTAGTTGTCAGTGAGTTGGCAATCCAGAGTTTGACATAGGGGATTATTCCCAGTTTATTTAGCTTTTCTACTATGTCTGAGTGAAGAATTGTGTCAAAAGTTTTGGCGTGGTCAAAGTATGCAGTGTATACCATTTTGCATTCATCCAGTGATTTGGTGACCTTTTCAAAAAAGTCCACCAGGCTTGAGTAAGAATGACCTGTCCTTGATGAATCCAAACTGAGCCAAGTCCAGTGTTTGGAGCCTCCCTATGAACCAGCTGGTTAATTGCATGATAAGTCTTTAATGGCTTTGCCTATGAGGTTGGTCAGACTTACGGGGCTGTACTTCTCGCTGTCTGTGGAAGGTCCTCCCTTATGCAGAGAAATGATAATAGTCATAGTTCTCAACTGTGTAGATTTCTACAGAATGTCAAGAATTTTTTTCAAATATATTTGGTCTGTTCCTCATAAAATTTGTAGTTTTCTGGCAATTTACTGAGGATTGAAGTCCCTATGACATGCATTTGAGTTTCAGACTTCATATCCTTCAAAAATGCATGCTAACACAAATCCTGTTATCCTACTGACTTTCAATGTTTATAGGAGCAATTTATAAAATCTTTCCCTATCTTCACCTTTGTCCCCTATTATATTAGGCTTTGTGCAAATTTCTTCGGGTCTATATTACAAGATCAAAACTTTAGTTAATCAAATAACCAAAGATCGATCTTGTAATATCGAAACCTAAAAATGTCGAATGGCTGATTTAACCCAGGGAAACACTTCCCTTGGCTGTTATGTGGATTATGCCCTTTTCTCCAATTTGGAGCGATCTCAGAGTTGGTATATTTAGTTATGGGGGCATCTGGGGGGGCACACCCCCCCATATCGGGAGGGGGGGGTGAAGCCCCCACTTCAATTGGGATTTAAAGGTTTGTTTTATTTTTTAATGTGGCCAAGGGAAGTGTTTCCCTGTGTTAAACTGGCCGTTCAACATTTTTAGGTTTTTGATATTACAAGTCTGATCTTTAGTTATTTGATTAACTAAAGTTTCGATCTTGTAATATAGACCCAATTTCTTGCCCTAAGAGGTTGACAGGTATGAGTAGCTGTTCTCTATTTGCTTGGTACAAGCTTGTATGGAAGCTGGGGTTGAACAGTGTTGTTAGGAATGTGGTTAAATTATGCTTCATGCTATTTAAGATGCATCCAGGCATATTGTCAGGAGTCATAGATGCAGTATTTTTAGGTTTAGATAGCACTTTTAGGACTTGGTCTTCTTTTACAGCTGGAGGCGGGCCAAGTTTCAAACATATCTTAAGGAACAGACAGAGGGAAGAGATGGGCAAAATTAGAGCTAAATTTATTGGCCAACAGGTTCACTGTATCTTATGCCTTAGTGAAGGTAACATCATTCACAATCAGCGCAGTGCACTGCTACATTGTGCTTTTCAAATTACAGACATAACTAAAAATTGCCTAGTGATTGTCTTTGACTGGTTATCTGCTTAGCCGGGTTCACTTTTGAAGCTCGAAATACTGAAATATCGAAATTCAGTATTTTGAGCCCATAAAGTGGAATCCCAAAAAGAGCAAAAGCTCAAAAGCGAAATTCAAAACCTCAGATACCGGAGGTTTTGAATTTTGCGCTTTTGAGGTTTCGTTGTGGTTATGGATTCAGGTAAGTGTGTGTGTGTGTGTGTGTGTGTGTGTGTGTGTGTGTGTGTGTGTGTGTGTGTGTGTGTGTGTGTGTGTGTGTGACTGTGTGTGTGTGTGTGTGTGTGTGTGTGTGTGTGTGTGTGTGTGTGTGTGTGTGTGTGTGTGTTAAGGGTTTTGGGTAGGGGCTGTGGTGTGTGTTAGTGTGTTTTGTTGCTGTGATGTGTGTGTGTGTGTGTGTGTGAGGACAATGTAGCTTGTGTAGTGGTGTTTTGTGTGTGTTTGTATGTAGTGCGACCTCAGAGTGAGAATATTTAAGTAGGGGGTGTGTGGGGGGTGGAGTGGGGTTTGCTCCCCTGCTTTTATGTAGTAGAGAGCTTGTAATTGTGTGTGGGGAGGAAGGTGTGTCTGTGTGTTTAGTAAAAGCGTGAAATTCAAAATCTCCATTTTGCGAGATTTTGAATTTCGCAGTTTTGAGTTTTCGTGGTTTTAAATTTTTGACTTTATAGCTTTGAAATACTGAATTTCAACATTTCAGTATTTCGGGGATATAAAGTGAATCCGTTTTAGCCATGTTAAGTAAAAGCCTTTGCAATCAATACAGATGATTTTGAATTATGTTATGAATGCTATTTATGCACTTAAACACACTTATGTAAGCTCACAGCACCATAGGAAGATAGAAGTAATATAATTTAAGGAGCTGTCTTTTATGAATTAATTCTGATATTTTACTTAGCATTTCCTAAAGAATTATCTCTATGCACTGCACACTATAGCAGCAAATTTTGTCTAAATAGACTAGATTGAGATTCTGATAATGGAACAAATATGAGAGATGGTCAATACATGTGAACCAGACTTAAAGAGATCCCAAATTACTACTCAATAAAAAGCAGTGGGAGGAACATGGTATTATATGTGCTGAGTACAACTCATGAATATAAGAATAAGATTGTGCATTTGGAGTGGTTACATGGACAACTAAACTATATTCTGAATAACATGACTAAAAACTGTTACTCTCATCATTACTGAACTGATAGAAGAACATATCTAAGTTAGTGGCATTAAGTTATGTTGCAAGTTCCTTAAGGAAATAAGCAATGAAAAAATGTTAGAGGTCTTTTGGATTGGGCATAGAGGAGAGGTTAAAGTGAGGATTTTTTTTTTCTGAAAAACACAAGTGTGATGTACCTTGCAGAAATAGTAAAATCACTTCAGTATGCATTATAATGATGACAAAAGTGAAATTTGTTTGAATTAAACTGTACAGTAACCAGTTAAAAAAGACATACACTTAAACAGCATTTTCAGAGTTAATGTGCATTGTGTGATCTTTTCTTCCTGTAGTATTCATTACACCCTGCTTATAAATCTATAGTCCAACTCTGTAGGATATCAGCCATACTGCAAGAACAAAGCTTTAGTCATCAATAGCAGCAACACTCACTTCTCAAAAAATGTGTTTGTACATCTGCAGGCAAACACAAAAGGACTACAAAAAGTCATTTAAATCAATACTAAGAAATTTCCTGATAAATACAAATAACCAGTAAATGTGAGTAATAGTTACTATAAATTAATACTAAATCTACATATGAAGGCTTTTTAAAAAAATACTTAAGCAAGTAAGAGGCAGAAGGTATTCAGGCACTTCAATGATCATATCATACCTTGTCTGTTTTTAAAGTTTGTCATATAATCATTTTTTTTTTTTTAGTTCAAACTCTGAGTTAGTAATGAAACAAGAGATAAAGTTTATCTACCTCAAAATGGCTAAAAAGAGAACCAAGAATAGTTCTGTTTTTGGGTTACTTTGAAAGATATTTGAAAGGCAAGTAACATAGATGTTAACATAGCAAAATGTGCAGTTACCTATTTGCTTTCCTGGAAAGTATGTGGTTTCATCTTTAGCTTCTCATCATGATTGACTCCAATGAATTTGATTTTAATTCACTCTGAAAATCAGTGTATGCTTGGTACTCTTCATTTTTAGTAAGGCACTTGTTCTCTTCCTGTAATGAAACAGTCTCCCCCAAACTGTTTAGAAGCCATTTTCTAAAGGTGTGGGCTGTAGTGGAAGAACTGTGTACTTTTTATAAAGTTAAACAAGGCTGAATGCAATACAAGTCTATTTACAAGAGGAGCCATCAAGTCACACTGTTGCAGAAAATTTTGTACTTACTTAGTATGTACTTGACAAATCAGGATGGTATTTTACCAGATATACGACAAAGGTATGGACGACTACACCACAAGGAAAAGATATCACTGTGCACATACTGTTTGAGAAATAGTGATGCAGAACCATGTGCCATTCTTTGGGGCACATATCGTGGTTAGCCAAGCGACTATATTATGTGCAGAATGTAGCATCATGACAGGTTTTATCTCACTTAGAATAAGACATTCTAGCATTCTGTGTGGATATAGCAGTATAACAGCCATACATTAGATACCGACGGAACTTTAGATACGAATGGCAACAGAGCAAACACATAATACAGATCTAATATATATAGAAACGTATGACATATTGTGAAGATACCAGCTGCCATAATGATCTTTGCCTCCCACAGACCCTTTGGCATCTACTGTTGTGCACACGCCATGGCAGGGCTAGCCACTTGATGGTGTAAAATATAACTCTAGGTGATTTGGTCATGTCAACTATGCATGCCTGCCATAAAGCCCAGCAGCTTGTGAGTCCACCTTGCTACACTTAATATAGGTCCACTCACAGAGGTGATAGGCTGACTGGAATGAATGCACATCATGACAGTCAGAACAGGAAAGAAGGACTGCCTGACTTCATGGCTCAAGAGTGGTCAAAATGCAACTCCGATTAACAGAATGATCACAAACAGTGAAACTGTGAGCTGCCACAAGTGGTCAGAGAATGCTCTAAGGTCAACAGAGGCCATGCTGAAGACCTGGAAGTTGACGGGAGAAGTGCAACAGTTTAAGGAATTACTCACCACTTAGCACTCAAAAGAAGGAAAGGTGGAATTGAAGAAAAAGAATGGCGGAGTTGAAGAAAAATGGCAGTGCCTTAAAACAACATATGTGAG